>NC_090734.1:140188692-140198692 GCF_036898095.1 Palaemon carinicauda
TCAGTCAGTCTATACTACCTTGACCTATATACAGTGTATATATATATATATATATATATATATATATATATATATATATATATATATATATTGTGTGTGTGTGTTTGTGTCTGCGTTTGTGTTTATATATATATATATATATATATATATATATATATATATATATATATATATATATATATATATATATATATATATATATATATATATGGCTAATGCGTTTTTGTCCATTATTATATAGTATCATCATATGAGTGATTACTTGATATATCGGGGATTTTCCAAAGTATTCTAACCTATAAGCCTCATATTGAGAGAGAGAGAGAGAGAGAGAGAGAGAGAGAGAGAGAGAGAGAGAGAGAGAGAGAGAGAGTAATTTTATCCTTTGGAAAAGTTATGCGTGAGATGTCTGTAAAGTATTCTTCCTCCTTTTATACTCTAAAATATGATGATAATAGTAATAATAATAATAATAATAATAATAATTCCACCAATTCCCTCTTCGTACTCTGCCACCTCACAATGCTCTCGTTGTTTTAATCTAGGCCACAGAAGTGAATAAAGCTGTTGTCCCCAAATTCGGTTAAAATGTAATAGTTAAAAATCGCAATAAACCGAAAAGGAACAAAATTAATTTTATATGAACTAAGATGTTTGTTTACCGGTGATTTTTTCCTTCTCATTATAATCAAATTTCTATATCCAGTTCATTTTTTCTTGATCTATATCTTCTAATATAATCTTTATAGCAATTCACATGAAAACCCCAGCTGGCATAATATAGTTCATACACCTCAAGTTAGATATCATAAAACAAATCTTAGATCTAAATTAGATTATGAAATGAAAAAAAAAAAAAAAACCTTCTAAGCTGGTATCGGCAAAAACATGAGTCTAGAACGAGTACCACTAACCGGATAAAACTGGATATAGGACTTGCAGCATTCCAGAATCCAGACGGAAAACTGCATATTTTTTTTTTACATTCTTCTCTTGAATATCTTCAGTTTCTCTTTTGTTTAGATTGATTGCGTTTCGTTGACCGAGTAGTGGGGAAGATGGCTTAATGTAAATATCGTTGGTTTAGGATTGTAAATAATTATTGCACAATAATTGCAATTAAACTAAAGAATGTACGAATTATGATTTGAGACAATCGCAGACATTGCCATATCTTACTGCAGCCAACTCGCCAACCTAAAGACATTAAATAACTGCAATTAATGGTTTTGTAAAAGGATAAAATATTTTGCTAACAATACTTATGTCAATACTAACTGATAAATAACGAGAACAGACAGGGACGCTGAATTTTAATTCACTTATCAGCATAATTATAGCGTTCTTTGTATTTCATTGCAAGTTTCATATTTACTTTTTTAGTGCACTTCTCCAAGACGCTAATAAATAAATGTGGCAATAAAATGCAAAAAAAGTGAATGTATCAAGAACCTGTTAGACAAGAAAGTTAAAAAAAGTATAATGTAAAAAGTATTAAGAAATGACTTAGATGGGCTTTATAGAATAGTCTGAATAGTCGGTATAATTACGAAATTCATTCAAATGTTTTTATGAAGACGCTGCTAAGCGCTACCAACGAACAAGTGAGGTTTTGAAGTAGCTTGACGATGCACAAAAGCTACTTAAAAAAAGTTGAATTGGAAGCGTGATGGTGCATGAAGGCAGTCAAGTGGACTACAACACGCAAGAGTTATATTATTATTGATAATATTACTAGCAAAGCTACAACCCTATTTTGAAGAACAGGATGTGACAAACCTATGGGCTTCAACAGGAGAAGCAGACCAGTTAGGAAAGGAAATAAGGAAACAACTAATAAGCTATATACGAGTAGTGATTGAACATATAAAATATATTAAGACTAATAATAACCTTCAAATATGTCATATATAAAACTTTAAGAGAGACTTATGTTAATATGTTCAACAGAAAAGAAATTGTAAGTCTGAACTGAAATACCTCCGATTCAATCGCCAGATTACGAAGAACATGTCACAATCGTTTACATCTGGAATACAACTTCTAGAAAAGTGTGTAGTACAGTATTGAGTTTCAAGTAGAAGGCAAACTTCATTGGAAACTCGGAGTTTCCATTTAGTATATTTTATTCCAATTATTGTCATCTTTATCTGATGATAAGTATCAGTGATTAACTGTAGGATCACAGAAGGTAATTAACCAGCGAATGGTCAATGTTAGTTCAATAATTGTTTATTGGAAAAAAAAAAAAACGTAGAAACATCCGCGTGTATTAGTAGTGTTCAACATTGAATGACAGCAGGAAGGACTGATAAGTATTGGCCTAATGTAATGAATCCAACAGCACAAGAAAAAGACAGCTTAATGTAACAATAAAAACAACCTTGCGTGTATTTTGTTTTTTAATAAGGCGTTCCTCTCGAAGCGCAAAGAAAAAATAGGCCTAGTAGTGTAAACCTTGAGGAAAACAGAAATATGAAATAAATGCCAGAACTTGGCCATGAATGGGAAGATACTAGTCATCAGTTGACGTTACTTCTAAGTTTGTCTTTTGAAATAGGATTACAATAATAATTGAAGCAGATATTATTGTTATCGTTATTATTGATGATCGTTTCTCTTAGCTGATCAAATGAACAATGCTCTTCTGGCGTTTGTGAGATTACTGAATCAATGAAGCATTCAGAAAGTAAAGAAAAATATACCATGTAATGCAGGAAACAACAGAGAGAGAGAGAGAGAGAGAGAGAGAGGAGAGAGAGAGAGAGAGATGAGAGAGAGAGAGAGAGAGAGAGCATTTTAAATATAATTTATATGGGGAAAACCTAACCGCATAAAGCACGAGACTGAGCGCAAGTGCACATTTAGTACTTTGTTTGGTCATAAGAGAGAGAGAGAGAGAGAGAGAGAGAGAGAGAGAGAGAGAGAGAGAGAGAGAGAGAGAGAGAGGGGAAAAACCTACGAGCCTGAGCGCAAGTGCACAATTAGTGCTTTGTTTTGTCTTGAGAGAGAGAGAGAGAGAGAGAGAGAGAGAGAGAGAGAGAGAGAGAGAGAGAGAGAGAGAGAGAGAGAGAGAGAGAATTTTTTTCACATCTGCAAAGGAGAAAACTTTACAGACATCGATGAAGATCATTAAACAAGAGGTAGGCTGACGATCTTGCATGAGCAGGTGACATCATAGAATTGGCATGTACCTGAAAGACCTCAAAAGGACCGCTGGGTAAGTAAGTTATGATGATGTCAACACAACGGTAATTTGAAGGAGACATAAATGAAGGAAAGAATGTTTAATAAGCCTAACAGAGAGAATGACATTCATCTTTCATTAACTAATCAGTTAGGTTACTGTTAGGCAGTAACAAATCTCCAGTTAATCATTCATAATGACAGCTTTCGTTAGCTTATTGATAATGATTGATTTCGGTGATCAGTTTAGAATTACTATTTTGATTGACTATTTGATAAGGAATGGCTTCAAGTAATATTTTGAAACGTCCCTTGACTCTGATAATGACTGTTTTTAAATGCTAGTTTAAAAGAACTGTTTTCATTAACTAATTAAGAATTACCACTGCCATTAACTTAATGGCAACATTTGCCTTCAATAATCAAAAACATTTCTTCTTATAAACATTACCAGTAAATCTTTAATTCATTATTGTGGCCTGATTGGTAACGTCTCTGTCTGGTGTTTGCCAGGCACCAGGCAGTCTCGTTAGTGCCATTAGTGTCTGCAACCTTACCATCCTTGTCAGCTAAGGCTGGGGGGGGGTTTCCTGGGGAGCCAATATGTCTATCTGCTGAGTCATCAGCAGCCATTGCTTGGCCCTCCCTGGTCCTAGCTTGGGTAGAAAGGAGGCTTGGGTGCTGATCATATGATATATGGTCAGTCTCTAGGGCATTGCCCTTCTTGATAGGGCAAAATCGCCATCACTTGCCTCTGCCATTCATGAGTGGCCTTTAAAACTTTAAACTTTAAACAATGACTAAGTAGGTATTGCCAAGAACTTGATGAACGAACGTACTCTGATTTGAGTCTCACCCGGATGAAACAAGACTGAATACGATTTGAGAAACACCCATACCTTCTGGAAATTACAAAGCTTAACAGAAACTTGCATCAAAGTATAGAAACCTTAAGGAAGTGGTAGTGGTTTGCAATGAGTTTCGAAGGTTAGTAGAGGAAGTCATATTTTAAGTATGCAGTCCGTATGTACTTGAGTGCTGTTGAATTTAGACTCATACGTATCTTTATGTTCGGATTTATTTAGCGTCATATTTTTATCGGAGGTTTCGATCTTTAAATATACACAAATTGCAAACACGGCATGTTTGCGTTCATGTACGTTTATTTACAGTTCTTTAACGCACAAGATGGACATAAAACAAACACTCCACCCAGTGGTACAGTGCTCTCGCAGACCGAGTAAGCAAAGCTTATTCTTGCTCTCACTCTGATAATAAACGAATCAGGCACCGAAACGTTCTGTTCCTACGAACACAACCTAGACTGGCGATGATTCCTAGAAGAGCAGCTTCATTTGCAATCTTCAACCAGACAAAGAAACGTTTAACACACGAAATATAATCGAAAAAATGGTGCCACGTCACAGGTCTATGCTCTGGTTTTGTTTTGGCTGGTCTGGCACCACACTTTTTTTTTTTTTTCAAAAGTTGAAATAATATCATTACTTTTATATTTACAATTTCACCTGTTGCGTATGAGGAGACCAGTCAATGCACATTCTGTCGGATATCTAACTGATATAAATTTTATTGTCTGAAATTGGTGTTTTAGAATATATATATATATATATATATATATATATATATATATATATATATATATATATATATATATATATATATATATATATATATATATATATATATATATATTCCAGTTTGAGTGTATATTGTCTTGATTGACTATTAGCTATCTTATCTTATATTCTTTCCATAGATTTCTATATTGCTAAACTCAGTGAATTTTCAATAAAAACCAGCATATCAAGTTTTTTGAGCAATGCTTATTTTACTGTATATATGGAAAGAGTTTAGAGATCAGTTCGTAGGTCTAGACAAATCCGGAAAACTATGAGATGGGTTCAGAGGTCCATATAGTTTTTTGGGGTTCACAGCTATTTAGATAATAAAAAATAAATAAGTAAATTAAATAAAAAAAACTGTTTTAACCACTTTAGGCTTAGATAGACCCTGACCACATGGGTCTAGCCATCCCCTACTTTTATCGCGGCCTTACAAAAGTAGTAGGCCTAACGTCTTCCTACGCCTCTCAATTATCTCCTTGGTGTTCTGTGAAACGTTAACGCATTCTTGAGATCGACAGTGTCGAGTGGTCTGTCACGAAAGGCCTTTCAGATTCATTTCATGAACTATTCAAGAATTTTGTTTGTAATGAATTGATTAATAAATGTCTTATTCGTTATCTACTCTATAAGGTTAACTATATTACTTCAATCCCTTTCGCTGACTATGTATTTGGAAGAATGTTGGTGAGCAGCATTCGGGTTTTTGTTAAGAAAGATTCTTTGAGAGAGAGAGAGAGAGAGAGAGAGAGAGAGAGAGAGAGAGAGAGAGAGAGAGAGAGAGAGAGAGAGAGAGAGAGAGAATTCAAACCTTATACTAGAACGAATTTAACTAGACCAACAGAGGCATACAAGTTAAGGAACACGCTTATATCGGTTGCCATCAAAATCTCTTTAAACTTTGGGTTACGATAACATTAGGGCGCCTGTGAATAGTAGAAAGCGGTTGACATTAATAATAAATAGATAGATAGATAGATAGACATAATACTCACATGCTATTTTATTACTATAAGACCAGTTATTAAAACCAACATCATCACTGATATAAAACTATCGTAAATCACGTTATAATTCAACCCTATAAGCACGATTTTATCCATCATAATCCTGACGAAATCTCTGGAGTTAAGAAAGGACTCAATGCGCTCAGAATATGTTGTAAGTAAATCAAGAATATCTTCAGCTAAGAGAGGAATGGCGATCCATATTTGCGAACGTCCTTGAGGATATGGCACCTAGATGATGATGATGATGAATACTACCCGTGCGTGCTAGGTCTATTTAACAATTAAAATTAGAAGTATCTTTCAATTTTATTTTTTGAGCTCACAGTCTATCCCTAAATTAGATTTCATTTTGATAACACTTACGGCATCGATAAGACGCCAAATATCTATTGAAACCAATGCATTAGTCATAGAATGCTGTGAAGCGATATGTCATAGCAAACTTTGATGCTTCTAGATTATGTTTAAGATCATCTAGAATGGAATACACATTTCAGAGGTCCATCTCCTTTTTTAAGTATTACAGGCATTGACTGATCGGTTCTTATCTAATGAGTATCAAGGGCAAATCCTCCAGTTCATATATCATTATTATTATCCAGCTATTCGCTGAAGACATATTTTGTATCCTGTTAGAGGATCGATCGATTTACGTAGAAAAGGAATAAGAAAAAAAAAAATAAGGTGACCAAGGCCATGGGTCCACCAGACCAGCTTCCCAAGAGTACGCATTAGACGACTTACGCAAAAAACGTAACATTCCAAGTCGATTTTTTGAGGCTCCTCCCCTTGGAAGGGGGTCCTTCACCCTTACAAAGCCCCTTCATTTGGTCCTTCGAGACATAAACAGGAAGCCGGTTTGGGTGTGGCCTTCATATACCCGTCCATCTGTCTGTCCACTATCGGTCAATAGTGCCACAACAAATAATGTTTTTATCTTCTTCAGTAGTTTAACGAGACCACCGAATAACATTGTAAAACTCATTGTTCTCGGCTGAAAAAACTAAAAACAAAAAACTTTTTAACAGAGGGGGGAAATTGGAACAAGGTGGAAATAAAGAAACTAGGTAACTTAGTATGAGACCAGAAATGTGGACATGAAAAAATACTAAGACAGAAACTCCTGGAGCCTAGAGTGACGCTGTCAAGAACCAAATGTGTTGCCTACTGTGTGCTACGCAAGGCATGCTGTCAGAGGTAACTTCCTACGCAAGCAACATCCCTTAGTTATTTACATAACTTGCTGTTATAACAATGGTTATTACACGTATAGAATATATCTTTTTATAAGAGAGAGGTACCTAACCTCCAACGCACAATAAAAAAATGTTTAAGGTCACTCAAGGCATAAACCCACTTGCATGTTATTCTCGTACTGAAGTAGTAGTCTACAGATGATATTCGCAATAAGCCCTCATTATATGAGCCCGTAGTGCAAGATTTTATGAAAGACTGATATGGCGTAACTTTAGCCATATGCCTATTTTTTCTCCTATTATTATCCAAACAGTTAATGAATTCCGTTGCTAATCTAGATTTAGACTAATTTGTCGGTTTTGTTCTTTGATTTGAAAAAAAAAAAGAGGAAATGTTTTATTTCTTTAATAACTGGGCCATATCTATTTATCATTATTTATAATTGATAACGACAATAAAGTTTTGGGATTCAGAAGTAACGCTTTAAGTTTTTAATCATTAGATTTTAAAACGATAAAGAACCAAGTATTCCTGTGTATCATTCATATAAAAAGGAAATTCTGAACGCCAATGAATTATTACTATAATCTGGACCGTTGAATGTAAACAACACTGGGTATGTGCGGTACGTGGACGGGTAACCATCTAAGAATATGATGAACTTGTAAGGGCATGGGTATGCGTCTAGAGACTTCACCCATAAACTAATGTTTAAAAACATTGTAACAGTCTTTTGGATCCTGGAGTGAGCTGCCTTGATTCAAAAGTACGTCCGGGGGAAAACAAAGTTATTCAGTGAATAACTGTCGAATTTATAAGGATATAACTTTGAAAACGTATCAGCGATTTACTCATTAACTTAGTGAAAATATGAAACCGTTTTTATATATGTACAACGGATTATATATATATATATATATATATATATATATATATATATATATATATATATATATATATATATATATATATATATACACACATATATATATATATATATATATATATATATATATATATATATATATATATATATATATATATATATATATATATATATATATATATCTTTTTATTGAGGATGATGATGTGGACAATAAATTGGTCCCCATTTTTAATACACATTAAAACCTAATGGAATTAAGAGGCTCTGTAAGGTGTTCGAACATAAGGTTGAGGGTAAAAGTGATTTTGAATTTTGAAAATATTGGTAGTCTATCTTTTGTAATTTAGAAGAGAGAGAGAGAGAGAGAGAGAGAGAGAGAGAGAGAGAGAGAGAGAGAGAGAGAGAGAGAGAGAGAGAGAGAGAGATGATCATTCAGTAGCGTTAGATCTGTATAGAAAGAGAAGACATCCGAATTTACTTAAGAGGCCAAAGAACTCCACTTCTCGTCAGCCTTGAAAACCGTCGCTCGGGTACCCCGTCTATGACGATATGATCTTCACTTGAATTCGCGTTTGAAGATTATATCGAAAGATACATAGCGAAACTTTTTATTAATTGAGTAATGATATTGCTTTTTTATGTTTTGTTTTCTATCTTTCTGACATGATCTTCAGCTACATGTTTTTGTAGGCCTACCTGATAAATTCTTATTTTCTTATTTGGCGTTTTATGTCTAATGAAATGCTTCTTTCCTTTTTGTCTTACTATAGATGATAATAAGAAGAATAAGAAAAATGATCATTAACAACGATTAAATGAGCCTATATAGATGAACGCATAGGCCTATTACGCGTGGGTAAAAAAAACATGAAGAGCATTTGAACCGCAGAAAATACTACACCCCGTTTTCTATTACAAGCAAGAGGCTTTTTCGCAACCTAAAAACATTATCTTTAAGCGAGGTAATTTCCATTAACAAAATTAACCGTTTTATGTATGTCTTTTTATCAAATCGCAAAATAATTTTCCGTAAACACATTTATAAATACATTACACACATACATGATATACTAGATACTAAGATGGGTGCAATAATTACATTCTCTAAAAGGGTACCGAAAAGCTCTTACGATATACCACGATCTATAAAAAGTCAGCTGATGATTATGATTGTGATAATAATAGCTTCTCAAATACTAACTAATATCGTTATGATTTCTAGTTCAGTCTGCTTTAAAGCATTCAAAAACACATGGACGGAGTCACGTCAAAAATATTTGGAAATGCCGTTGGCGGTCAAAGATGATTTCCAAGAATTGCAGCGAAGCATTAAGTAACGCTTAATTTTATGAGTTTGGTTTTATGGAGTTTTACTATTTTAGGAAATTAATTTTATTTCATGATTTTTATAAGTACCAATAATAATAATAATAATAATAATAATAATAATAATAATAATAATAATAATAATAATAATAATAATAATAATAATAATAATAAAAAGCGATGATACTAAAAACAACATAATCAGATGGACATGAAATAACAATTATTATTATTATTATTATTATTATCATTATTATTATTATTACTTGCTAGGATACAACCCTAGTTGAGAAAGCACGACGCTATAAGCCCAGGCGCCCCAACAGGGAAAATAGCCCAGTGAGGAGTGGAAACGGAAAAATAAAATATTTTAAGAACAATAACAACATTAAAATAAATATTCCCTATATAAATTATAAAAACATTAACAAAACAAGAAGAAGAGAAATTAAATAGAATAGTGTACCCGAGTGTACCCTCAAGCAAGAGAACTCTAACCCAAGAGACAGTGGAAGACCATTTACATTAAAGATAATCATTGCATAATAAGATTTCCTTCCGCATACTTAAAGACAGGAATACCGGAACCATTAAACCATAGCTGAAGTGACAAATGACAAAAACCCGACATTGCTGGACTTCCCCGGTGACCCCAAGGCTGATAAACCATTTGCTTGCACTCTTCCAGCGATGACTGATTACTCGGGTACCGAGTGACACTGACACCCTTTCCTATATTACGTCACGTACGT
>NC_090734.1:140204238-140206738 GCF_036898095.1 Palaemon carinicauda
AGTTCTTTTACTTTATCATGCCATACATTATTTCTATATACTGTATATTATACACGATGCTTCGCACTTCGTGTTGCATTGTTAGTTGGTAAAAATTCGTTATAACCGAGTACATAACAAGGTCTCTTCTTATATTTTCTAGTTGATGGCTTTATATTTAAAAATCATACAATTATTCTTCCTCTTTCAGCTTCGGTGTAAGACACATTAAAACGTTCTTGTTTTGTTGTTCCACATTCAGCTTCGTCTAAGACACATTAAAACGTTCTTGTTTTGTTGTTCCACTTTCGGCATCGTCAAAGACACATTAAAACGTTCTTGTTTTTTGTTCCACTTTCGGCATCGTCAGAGACACATTAAAACGTTCTTGTTTTGTTGTTCCACTTTCGGCATCGTCAAAGACACATTAAAACGTTCTTGTTTTGTTGTTCCACTTTCGGCATCGTCAGAGACACATTAAAACGTTCTTGTTTTGTTGTTCCACTTTCGGCATCGTCAAAGACACATTAAAACGTTCTTGTTTTTTGTTCCACTTTCGGCATCGTCAGAGACACATTAAAACGTTCTTGTTTTGTTGTTCCACTTTCGGCATCGTCAAAGACACATTAAAACGTTCTTGTTTTTTGTTCCACATTCAGCTTCGTCTAAGACACATTAAAACGTTCTTGTTTTGTTGTTCCACTTTTGGCATCGTCAAAGACACATTAAAACGTTCTTGTTTTGTTGTTCCACTTTCAGCTTCGTCTTAGACACATTAAAACGTTCTTGTTTTTTTTTGTTCCCCATTCAGCTTCGTCTTAGACACATTAAAACGTTCTTGTTTTTTTTGTTCCCCATTCAGCTTCGTCTAAGACACATTAAAACGTTCTTGTTTTTTTTTGTTCGCCATTCAGCTTCGTCTTAGACACATTAAAACGTTCTTGTTTTTTTTGTTCCCCATTCAGCTTCGTCTAAGACACATTAAAACGTTCTTGTTTTTTTTGTTCCCCATTCAGCTTCGTCTTAGACACATTAAAACGTTCTTGTTTTGTTGTTCCACTTTCAGCTTCGTCTAAGACACATTAAAAACGTTCTTGTTTTTTGTTCCACTTTCAGCTTCGTCTAAGACACATTAAAACGTTCTTGTTTTTTTTGTTCGCCATTCAGCTTCGTCTTAGACACATTAAAACGTTCTTGTTTTTTTTGTTCCCCATTCAGCTTCGTCTAAGACACATTAAAACGTTCTTGTTTTTTTTGTTCCCCATTCAGCTTCGTCTTAGACACATTAAAACGTTCTTGTTTTGTTGTTCCACTTTCAGCTTCGTCTAAGACACATTAAAACGTTCTTGTTTTTTGTTCCACTTTCAGCTTCGTCTAAGACACATTAAAACGTTCTTGTTTTTTTTGTTCCACATTCAGCTTCGTCTAAGACAGATTAAAACGTTCTTGTTTTTTGTTCCACTTTCAGCTTCGTGTAAGACACATTAAAACGTTCTTGTTTTTTTTGTTCCACATTCAGCTTCGTCTAAGACACATTAAAACGTTCTTGTTTTGTTGTTCCACTTTCGGCAACGTCAAAGACACATTAAAACGTTCTTGTTTTGTTGTTCTACCTTCAGCTTCGTTTAAGACATTAAAACGTTCTTGTTTGGTTGTTCCACTTTCAGCTTCGTCTAAGACACATTAAAACGTTCTTGTTTTGTTGTTCCACTTTCAGCTTCGTCTAAGACACATTAAAACGCTCTTGTTTTTTGTTCCACATTCAGCTTCGTCTAAGACACATTAAAAAGTTCGTGTTTTGTTCCACATTCAGCTTCGTCTAAGACACATTAAAAAGTTCGTGTTTTGTTCCACATTTAGCTTCGTCTAAGACACATTAAAACGTTCGTGTTTTGTTCCACATTAAGCTTCATCTAAGACACATTGAAACGTTCTTGTTTTGTTGTTCCCCATTCAGCTTCGTCTAAGAAACATTAAAACGTTCTTGTTTTGTTGTTCCCCATTCAGCTTCGTCTAAGACACATTAAAACGTTCTTGTTTTGTTGTTCCCCATTCAGCTTCATCAAAGACATTAAAACGTTCTTGTTTTGTTGTTCCATCTTCAGCTTCGTCTTAGATACATTAAAACGTTCTTTGTTTTGTTGATCCACCTTCAGCTTCGTCTTTGACACATTAAAACGTTCTTGTTTTGTTGTTCCTTCGTCCTAAAGTTGTAAGACGAGTGAATCATCCCAAGATCCCTTAGAATTGTTGCCATGTCTTGAGAGATGAAAAACCTTCACTCTTTGAACTGAATAGATCCCTTCTACTTGAATAGTTTGCTTTTAGCCCAAGTGGAAAATAATTGCAGGGACTTGTGAAAGATTTTTTTAATTGGTTTGCGAGATGACATAGCTGAAATTTAATGTTACGCTAATGAATGTATTAGTTTATATGGCTTAAATAGAATAAACTATGATCAGGGGAATGGGGGTGTGGCAGAAAAATAATACTTTGTGATTTGTGATATAAACTGTATTAG
>NC_090734.1:140211738-140214238 GCF_036898095.1 Palaemon carinicauda
CCAGGCATCTACATTTTCCATCTACCCTTATCATTTATCTTAGCAGACAAATCTTCCTTTCATGGCAGATTTAGTGCCTCTTCCTCTCCTTAAACCTTTAAAATCATCCCGTGCAAGCACATACAGGCAGACCCTTTCCCTCACGTCGCACGTAGGACCTCTGAAAGAATCCCCCTACAGCATCCCTCAAGACCCACCACCCATCGTGTCATGTATGGAACCCCAGAACCCGTAGAACCTTCGCCCCTATTCCTTTTATAGACCATCTTCCCTTCATCTCTCACTGTCCAAAGATGCGACCGTCCGCCAACAAACATCTCAGTAATCCCGAAACAAATGCTGTCGTGGGGGACGGCTCTATCCTGAGGTATTCTATCCCGTCCCATGAACTCGACCCTCAACCCCCTTCCGACGTTCTGTCTACCCCTGGGTCCTGTGTCTCTACCCCAATAACCCTTCGTAACCTTCGTCTAAACCACAAGCTTGGAGCGTCTCCTTCTTGGTCTCCTTCCAACCCCGATTCCATCCACTTGGTGGTGAAGGATGTTGGGTGTCTGTCTCCCGTCGATTTAGGGAGGGGGGCTGGCTGATCCCGACTCCAGGTGTATTTTGCAATTTAACTAAAGGTGTTATGTCCTTTATTTCACTTTTGCCCATGTTTGCTTATTATTATTATTATTATTATTATTATTATTATTATTATTATTATTATTATTATTATTATTATTATTATTTGCTAAACTACAACCCTTGTTGGAAAAGCAGGATGTTATAAGCCCAGGGGCTCCAATAGGAAAATAACACAGTCAGGAAAGGAAACAAGGAAAAATAAAATATTTTAAGAACAGTAACAACATTAATGTAAATATTTCCTATATAAACTATTGAAACTTTAACAAAAGAAGAGGACAAAAAATGAGACAGAATAGTGTGCCCGAGTGTACCCTCAAGCAAGAGAACTCATTATCGGTATAGTAGTTGTTACAGATATATTATTCATGGAATGTTTGATGTAGGTATAGATATACATCTCAGTATAATTATCGAAAAGTGTGATGATAAAAATAGCCAAATGAGAACAAAATATTCTATCGTTCAGCAGCATCTTTTATAATTTTATTGACTGAAGCAACTTTATAACGAGAATGGTAGACAGATCTTATCTAATTACCGGTTGAAGGATATAAATAGAGGAAGGATGTACTCTTAGATTCGTTCCTGAAGACTTCACAAAATATTCTTTTACCCTTATATGACCGAGACGGACAGAGCAGCCATGAACTTGGTAGGGTTCTCTTGCTTGAGGGTACACTCGGGCACGCTATTCTATTTT
Source organism: Palaemon carinicauda (assembly GCF_036898095.1). Taxonomy (NCBI): domain Eukaryota; kingdom Metazoa; phylum Arthropoda; class Malacostraca; order Decapoda; family Palaemonidae; genus Palaemon; species Palaemon carinicauda. The sequence continues at coordinate 140,213,072 of NC_090734.1, forward strand.
ATTTCTCTTCCTCTTTTTTTTAAAGTTTTTTTTATATTTTATATATGAAAGATCTAGTTTGATGTTGTTACTGTTCTTAGAAAAATTATTTTGATTGTTTATTACTTTTCTTGTAGCTTATTTATTTGATTGTTTCCTTTCCTCACTGGGCTATTTTTCCTTGTTGGGAGCCCTTGAACTTATAGCATCTTGCTTTTCCAACTAGGGTTATAGCTTAGCTAATAATAATAATAATAATAATAATAATAATAATAATAATAATAATGATAATAATAATAATAATAAAATCCTTCGGTAAATGTAGTGAGAATTCCATGAGATTGAGGTGAATGGATAGAGGTTACAACCTGACTGACTCATGTTCATGATTTTCCTCCCAATTTTACCATTAATGTCAGTAACCCTCAAGAGAAATGGATTGAGACCAAAGCGATTTACTCTTGAAATTTTAAATTTCATCGGTAATATCCATAAACCAAATGATAAAAGCAATGGTGACAAAATGGAAGTACTTTTGAGTTTGATTCTACACACTCGAGTTTGTTGTTTCTACACACTCGAACTTGTTGTTTCTACACACTAGGGTTTGTTGTTTCTACACACACGAACTAGTTGTTTCTACACACTCGAGTTTGTTGTTTCTACACACTCGAACTTGTTGTTTCTACACACTCGAACTTGTTGTTTCTACACACTAGGGTTTGTTGTTTCTACACACTCGAACTTGTTGTTTCTACACACTAGGGTTTGTTGTCTCTACACACTCGAGGTTGTTGTTTCTGCACACTCGAACTTCTTGTTTCTACACACTAGGGTTTGTTGTTTCTACACACTCGAACTTGTTGTTTCTACACACTAGGGTTTGTTGTTTCTACACACTCGAACTTGTTGTTTCTACACACTAGGGTTTGTTGTTTCTACACACTCGAACTTGTTGTTTCTACACACTAGGGTTTGTTGTTTCTACACACTCGAACTTGCTGTTTCTACACACTAGGGTTTGTTGTTTCTCACTCGAACTTGTTGTTTCTACACACTAGGGTTTGTTGTTTCTACACACTCGAACTTGTTGTTTCTACACACTAGGGTTTGTTGTTTCTACACACTCGAACTTTTTGTTTCTACACACTAGGGTTTGTTGTTTCTACACACTCGAACTTGTTGTTT
>NC_090734.1:140216738-140225845 GCF_036898095.1 Palaemon carinicauda
TATATATATATATATATATATATATAGATAGCCAGACACGTGCTCTTACATAGCGGAGATTATTATTATTATTATTATTATTATTATTATTATTATTATTATTATTATTATTATTATTATTATCATTCAGCTATGGCATACAGAAACATCATCTCGTCCCTTAAACAAGTACATTTATTCTCCCATTTGAACAGTGAGTGCCAAGAGGCAAATACGGTACTAACCAATGGCACTCCCCGCTGGTCTCACCGTGGCACTGAAAAAGTATGGGATGGGTTTCCTCAAATCTCACTTACGGAAAAGAATGCAGCAATCGCCGAATTTCTTATCTCTTTCTTTACACGTTATGTTGTTTCTGTAGAGTAAGAGATTGAAACGTTTTCCAAGTATACTCGGTCACACTATTCTAATTTCTCTTCTTGTTTTGTGAAAGGTTTTATAGTTTATATAGGAAATGTTTATTTTGGTGTTGTTGCTGTTCTTGAAATGTTTTATTTTTCCTTGTTCTTTTCCTGTTGGGGCCCCTGTGTGTATAGCATTCTGCTTTTCCAACTAAGGTTGTAGCTTAGCAACTAATAGTAATAAATTGTATAGTAGTCATGTTACTTGTTTTTTTTTTTTTTGTTTTTTTTTTTTGCTGAGAGAACCAGAGAAACCACATATAGCTGTACTAGTCAGGGCCACTCATAGTAGGTTGGTTTGTTGTTCATGTAGAGTAAGAAAATGAAACATCAGTTTCCAAGTATATGGTTTATTTAAAGGTTAAGAGTATATAGTGGTCATGTTACTTGTTTCATTGCTGCGAGGACCAAAGAAACCACATATATCCCTTTCTGAGTGGGGATACCTTAGCGTGGTGAAAGGGTTTGTGTATCGCCATGATCAACAAAGCTGTACTAGTCAGGGCCACCCATACTAGGTTGGTTTGCTCTGAGGGTTCAGACTAAAGCCTCTAACCATCAACAATCCGCAGTGGCCAGCGTTGTGATGAAAATGGTCAAATTCCAGTGGATTAAAAATGGCTGCATTTGTTGTTTCTGTTGTTGCTGTATAGCCTCAGTCGATCTTAGTTGTAAATTAGTACATGGTTATTAGTGGACTGTAGTGGATTATAGACGAAGCTGAGAGTGGAATATCATAGATACTTTACTTTTACTTTGATGGCTGCTTTTCCGGTCCCATACAGCAGGAGAACCCCACTCTGCAAGACCTCCAGTCATTTTACCTTGTTCGTTCAGAGTATTTAACCTTTCATATCGCGTATTGTTCATAAGGATTCACTAAAATTCAACAAAAATATGAAAGTATATTTTCTTGCTTTTTAACTTAGGGTTTATAATATTGATTGAAAAAATGGAAGTGATATTGCGCAAGCAATATGGAAGAGCAAACCTTTTGTCGATAGGGCTGCATTTTTTTTTTTTTTTTTTTTTTTTTTAAATTTTGATAGTTTCAAAAAGTGTATTTAATCATCACTAGTATTTGACATCCAGTCAAACAGTAGTTGGTTCGCAATACGGATGTGACATGCATTTTTATTCAACAGACTGACACCTTTATTCAACAAAACTTTAAAGTAATTCTTAACAAGAAATGTTCATACGTAGGCATTTGTATTTAACCAAAGCTAGGTTATTGGTAAACACCTGTAAATAAGAGAGCAATTGTAAACAGAAACATGTGCATACTCCATGTTATGCATCACTGGATCGGCAAATGGCTGTGGTTGACTCCCTACCCAAGCACACACACAGACATACACGCACGCACACACTCGACCTGCATTCGTATGAAGAAGGCACAGGTAGGTTATTCTACGGCGGTGCAGACTTCCTCATACCAGCCGTAAACATAATAGTGAAGGTCTGGGCGGCCATTGGCCCTTCACACCTTCACACTTCACACTCACACTCACTCTCCTTATCTTTACTTCTTCGGGCATTTTACTTTCGAAGTGCCTAGCCAAAGTGGCTTCTCTCTCTCTCTCTCTCTCTCTCTCTCTCTCTCTCTCTCTCTCTCTCTCTCTCTCTCTCTCTCTCAAGTAATTTTATCTTTGGAGTGGCTGTACACGCTTTTTAAAACCTATCTCCTGCCTAATCTCTTTTGACACTTTACTTTCGCGGGGCCTGCATAAGGTTCTCTCTCTCTCTCTCTCTCTCTCTCTCTCTCTCTCTCTCTCTCTCTCTCTCTCTCTCTCAGGTCAACCAAGGTCAGTAATGGTGGGGTTTCCTATAACAAAAGAACATCAGATAAGATGAAATTCTTTCCATCTAATTGTGTAGTTCTTCACTGTGATATTAGTGAAAGCAACCTAAGGTCATTATTATTATTATTATTATTATTATTATTATTATTATTATTGTATATATTTTCTCAACTTTTATTAAATTCACATACTATTCTGTGAAAGCATTTTCATCAAGTCAATTGCTCTTTTTTTTGTTCTGTTAATTGCATTAAGACCCTTGAATTATCTTACGGAAAAATAGTTACTATACAGTAGATATACATAGACAACAAAAAAAAATAGATGTCGTCGTTGTTAGCATTTTCACTTGCTACCAGTTCTTATAATAGTTTTTATTATTCTTTAATTCCCTTTTTTTTTTTTTTTTTTTTTTTTTTTTTTTTATAGTAATATTGATCATATTTGCAAATACCACCAACTCCTGCTTAATAAGTAATGAAAAGTACAAAAACAACATTATGGAGAAAGATTAAAGAAGGCGTTTTCGACGGTTTGCCCAAGAGGGCATATTGTTTTTCACTGATATATCTCTCCCTCTAACAAGGGCATAAATGGGTATCCTACCTGCCTTTTCCCAGCGCCCTTAGGAGAGGAATGATGATGATGATGATAATGATACTCTCGGTGATATTGGTTTCGGTTTATCTTTACCCACATTCCTCGCCCACTAATTACCCTCAAACTTTCCAGTTCACGAATATTTTTTTTATTAGAAGTTTAGATCCACATTTGATAAGAATATTCTCTGTTGATATATATATCTATATATATATATATATATATATATATATATACATATATATATATATATATATATATATATATATATAAAAACATTTTATGTTTACACACACGGACACATATATGTAAATATATGTATGTATATATATATATATATATATATATATATATATATATATATATATATGTATATATATATATATATATATATATTTGTGTATATATATATATGTATATATATATGTATACATATACATACACATATATATACATATGTATATATGTATAGTAGATATATATATATATATATATATATATATATATATATATATATATATATATGTATATGTATGTATGTATGTGTGTATGTGTGTGGGTGTGTATGTTGGAGAGAGTAAAAGAAAGAGTAAACGGCTACAGGGCAAGACTTGTCTCGCCCCATTGGTTGTTTTCTTGTGGTTACTAAGTCTTGAGGAATCTTGGACAAGAACAGATTGGCGGCACACACACACATACACACACACTCACTCACACTCACTCACACACTTACACACACACACACACACACACACACACACACACTTCTCGTGCTAAAAACACTTCAGAAAGATCTTCAATAATGGTTGCTGAAGGATTGCTAACTTACACGTTTATTCTCAATGTCTCCTTGTTGAAGACAATTTTTCTTCATTACTTCTGTGATAGTTTAAATCACATTAATTAATACTTGGCCTATGACAGAAGGCCAGAGTATTTTATTTGACTGATTTTGTTATTATTATTATTATTATTATTATTATTATTATTATTATTATTGTTATTATTTTTATTATTATTATTATTATTATTATTATTATTATTATTTTTATAATTATTATTATTATTATTATTACTATTATTATTATTATTATTATTATTATTTTTATAATTATTATTATTATTATTATTATTATTATTATTATTATTATTTCATGTTCATGCTTCTTATGTTAGAAATATTGATTTGTTGATCAATCTTATTCGAAATTTTAATGTCCCTTTATAATATTGCGAACCATAGAAACAGGAAAAAAAGTATTATAAATTTATATGAAAACATAACAAGATAAATAAAGAAAACTTGTAAACTGAAATTGGAAAATAATTCAGAAAAAGAACATTCAAATTTTCTTAGCGGTTATGAAGTACGAGTATCATTGTAGATAATCTTTCTTAGACTTTATCTATATTCAACTTAGTATAAAGAATGAGATATCGGCCATTGCCTGGGTCTCCTTGGTCCTAGCATGGATGGAGAGGCAGGGTTGCCAGGTTTTCTAAATGAGAAAAGGCCAAATTCTAATCAACAGAAGCTTTAAAAGCCCAACCCATTAGTAAAAAAAAAGGCCAAATATATAGTATTTAAGGCCCGCCTTTTTTTGTATTACTAAAGGCCAACCAATTTAAAAAAAGGCCAAATTTGAGTTTTTTTGGCCTGAAAAAAGGCCAAACTGGTAACCCTGCTCTGATCATATGTAAGTATAGTTAGTCTCTAGGGCAGTGATTCTCAAACTGGGTGCCGTGGCACCCTGGGGTGCCATAGACAGCGCCTAGGGGTGCCGCAAAATTGTCATGAGTTTTGTCTTGGCTTTATCGTCTTGATGAACATTTGAAAAAAAAAAAGTTTTCAAAAGTCTTCATATAATTATCAGTGTAGGTATGAAGTTACATGCTCAAACATTTCTCGCAAATAGAGGTTGATATTTCCTTTTCTATACTTGTACAATACAACAACAACAACAACTGCTACTACTACTACTACTACTACTACTACTACTACTACTATTGCTAATAATAATAGTAATAGTAATAATGAATAATGATAATAATATAACAACAACACTATTGCTAATAATAATATTAATAGTAATAATAAATAATGATAATATAACAACAACAACAATAACAACAACAACAAAAATAGTAATAATAAAGTGTAACAGTCGACTTTGTTCATACTCATATTTTCTTTGTTTATACTCGTTGCCCGTCCGGTGCGTGTTTGGTTCTCGTCGGCTTTGTATAACCCCAGTTTTCCCACTCCCGAATCAGTGAGGCATAATACATCAAGGCATAAGTTCTTTGCTGTTTCTGGGGTTATATTACAGTTGTTTCTAACAGTATCGTGCTTCTAACATACCGTATGATGGATAAGTTTGTCATTAAGAGAAGACATGAAGTTAGTGGTGAGGGTGAAGAAAGAGACGAAAGTGGGTTTGTGAGCGAAAAGGATTTAGCCATTCCTACAACAAGTACATCAACTTCAAAAAAAGGCAAGAAAAATCGCTCCTACTTGGATAATTATTTAAGTTTTGAATTCTTCTGGTGTGGTGATGAAGTTACTCCCATGCCTTTATGTGTTATTTGTGGTGATAAATTAGCTAGTGAAGCAATGGTACACAGTAAATTAAAGAGGCATTTAACTCTGAAACATAATCTTCTTGCTAACAAGCCTCGGTCCTACTTTGAAGGACTTTTAAGTGAGCAAAAACAACAGAGTGCGATGCTTTCTAAGAAAGTCAAAGTTGCTGATAAAGCACAAGAGGCCAGTTACTTAGGTACAGAGTGAGTTGTTAAAAGCATGAAACCTCATACAATAGCAGAGACTCTGATTCTACCTGCATGTAGTGCCATAGTAAAAACAATGTTTGGAAGTGAAGCAGAAAAAAAAGTGAGGAAAATTCCCGTTTCGGATAGTACCATTAGCAGACGGATTCATGATATGTCAGCAGACATAGAGGAAACTGTATGTACATCTGTGAAAGAAAGTGAAATGTTTGCACTTCAGGTAGATGAGTCCACAGACATTGGAGGTATGGCTCAATTACTGGTATTCGTTCGGTACATTCATGATGCTTAAGGAAACTACACCAGGCAATTATATTTTCTCTACATTAAGTGAGTACTTAAAATCAGTTGGTTTGACCTGGCAATCGTGTGTTGGGGTTTGTACAGATGGGGCACCTGCCATGATTTGCTCAATTAAAGGATTTGTGTCATTAGTGAAGAGAGAAAACAGCAGTGTGATAACACATTGCTTTCTTCATCGTGAAGCGCTGGTTGCAAAGACAATTAGCAATAATTTAAAATCTGTACTGGAAAAAGTTGTAAAAATGGTGAACTTTATAAAAAGTCGACCGCTGATGTCTCGTCTGTTTACTAAGCTGTGCGAAAAGCTTGAGGCAAAACATTTGAACCTTCTTCTACATACGGAAGCACGATGGCTGTCCAGAGGGAAAGTATTGTCACGAGTATGCGAACTGAAGGAGGAGATGCTTACTTTTTTCACTCCTGAACAACAAGAGGAATTCTGTGATTTACTGCCAGATGACACTTGGTGTGCAAAATTGTCTTACTTAGCTGACATCTTTGAACTTTTAAACAAGGTAAATGCCTGCATGCAAGGAAAATCAGAAAATTTTTTATCTTCCACTGATAAAATTAAAGCGCTGAAAGAAAAACTGCAACTGTGGGGTGGCAAAGTAAAAGAAGGCAATTTGGACATGTTCTCACATGTTGTAGTAGCAGCAAGCAGTGGTGAGATAACGCCCATTATTTTTGAGCATCTTGCAGTACTGGAAAAACAACTTCAGCACTATATCCCAGATATATGCACTGAAAACTATGACTAGATAAGAAACCCATTTGTTGCATCTATATCTACCCAATCTCAGCTTACCCTCATTGAAGAAGAGCAGTTAATGAAATTGCGTCATGATCGTGATCTAAAGTTATTGCACATGCAGCTGCCTCTTGACGAATTCTGGGTTCAGATCAAGACTAAGTATCCTCATGTTGCCAAAAAAGCTCTGGTAATGTTAATCCAGTTCTCTATTTCTTCCCAAAGTGAGTTGGGGTTTTCTGCTCTAGCGAACATTAAAACTAACAAAAGGGAAAGGCTGAAAACTCTTGAGGAAGAAATGAGAGTATGTTTGTCCACCATTCAACCCAATTTGAAACGGATCTGTCAGTCACATCAAGCACACACATCTCACTAAAATAGGTGTTTTTTTCTTCTTTGCTTAAGGGTGATTACCATTTTCTTTTTATTTAGTCTGCATTCATAACTCTTTACTTCAAATCTTCTGATATGCTCTTTGTATTTCTGCACTGTACGGTGGTGCTGGATTTGGTTTGTTTATGGATGATAATAAAAATAATAATAATATCTAGTGTTCTATATAGCAACGTTTCTCCTTAATGGATTCAAAGCCGCAAGTACAGTAATTATATTCATCAACTAAGTTAATTCATGAGGTATGGTGGGGTGGTGAAGAAGGGGTGCCACAGTAATGGTTACATCAGTTTAGGGTGCCATCAACTGAAAAAGATTGAGAACCACTGCTCTAGGGCATTGTCCCTTACCCCTGCCACTCATGAGCGGCCTTTTAAACCTTTAAACATCGCATCACAATGAAGGTTATTTTAGTAAAAGATGTGAGATGTTTGTTTAATAGAATCAGTCAACAGGTGTGTTATAAACTAAAAGCTGCTTGGTACATTAGGTGTCCACTGATGTTGGGCACATAGTGATGAAAGCCTTAAGAAAGTAAGAGAGGTTTATTATATCAAGTTTTTTTTAAGAGAGAGAGAGAGAGGAGAGAGAGGAGAGAGAGAGAGAGAGAGAGAGTAAAAAAAAGGGTGTATTATTTCAAGTTTTTTTTTAAGTGAGAGAGAGAGGGTAAGATAAGGTGTATTATTTTAAGTTTATATATATATATATACTGTATATAGATATATATATATAGATATATATATATAGATATATATATATAGATATATATATATATATATATATATAGAGAGAGAGAGAGAGAGAGAGAAAGAAGGAGAGAGAGAGAGAGAGAGTAAAATTGTGTATTTCAAGTTTTTTTTTTTTTTTTTTTTTTTTTTTTTTTTTGAGAGAGAGAGAGAGAGAGAGAGAGAGAGAGAGAATGTGTATTATATTAAGTTTTTATTTTTTATTTTTTTTTGAGAGAGAGAGAGAGAGAGAGAGAGAGAGAGAGAGAGAAGAATGATTTAGATATATATTTACATAATATTAGAAAAATCTATCCAATATATTAACCAATAGGGAGAGGTCATTAGCATCACTAGTATGGTTTCCAATAAATCCTCTTATTATTACTGCTCAAAGCGCAATGCGCAACTGGAGCACCTAAAAAAAAAAACAATTAGATACTTCTAAATTAAATGTATACTTATTGCTTCCCTTCCAAACTAACGGGGCAACTGTTACATGACATTTTAAAATAGCCCCGTTGAATACACCCTCCAACAGAGAGACAGACACAGAGGGGGAAGGTGTGTCTTTTAAGCGGGGTTTAAGACGGTCGAATGGTTCGTCGAACACGGTTGTCGAACCTTCTTGTCAAACGGTTCGAAGAGGTGAAGTCAGCCACGATTGCATAAGGGTTTGTGGACAAGAAGCCCCGCCCACAAAAATCAGGCGAGAACAGACTGTTCGAACCGTTCGACGTCCAAATACCCCGTTCACACATGCGAACATCACTTCAAACACCTGTCTGTAGAACAGCGTTCGACGAACCTTTCGACCGTCTAAACCCTCTATAAACGTTCGAACATCACTTCAAACACCTGTCTGTAGAACAGCGTTCGACGAACCGTTCGACCGTCTAAACCCTCTATAAACGTTCGAACATCACTTCAAACACCTGTTTGTAGAACAGCGTTCGACGAACCTTTCGACCGTCTAAACCCTCCACAAACGTTCGAACATCACTTCAAACACCTGTCTGTAGAACAGCGTTCGACGAACCTTTCGACCGTCTAAACCCGCCATAACGGAGCAACAGTTACATGACATTCTTAAATAGCTCGTTGAATACAGCATCCAACAGAGAGACAAACACAGACAGGGGGGGCGGGGTGTCTTTTAATTTGTCGGTGTAAGTAATAGAGACGCGTTTATAAAGAAAACCTAATTGAATACCTCGTGCGATACCCATGTCGACCAAGGTGCAATAAATATAGACCATTGTCTCGTCATGCAGCGTGTTACGGGTCCACTGACTTTTCCTTCACCCTGCCCCGGGCTTTGGTTTTTGGCTTCCTCCCT
>NC_090734.1:140226345-140228845 GCF_036898095.1 Palaemon carinicauda
CCGGCTTTGGTTTTTTGGCTTCCTCCCTGCCACATGGCATTGCTCGTCTCTCTTTGCAATGCTCAGAGCAACGGCTGATGTATAGAAATAGTGACATTGGAATTGGTAATGCAGTGGGTTTAACCTTTGCATAATTGTGATTTGGTCATTTTTATTGATTTGTATATTGAAAATCAAAATTATTACTTATTTTTATATATATCATTCAATTTTAGTTTGGTTTGATTATTTTTAAAGGGGGCAATGAAAGAAAATTTATTTAATTTATACAGTATACACACACACACACACACACACATATATATATATATATATATATGAAACATGAAATACCCACATCTCTTTCTCTATCTCTCTCTCTCTCTCTCTCTCTCTCTCTCTCTCTGTATATATATATATATATATATATACAGTATATATATATATATATATATACAGTATATATATATATATATATATAAATGTGTGTATGCATATAAATTGCATATGCATTATTCTCTTACTTCACATTTGAAAGACACGATATCCGAAATAACACGCCCAAACTTCCTTATTGCCGAAACCAGAATAGCACAGCAACTAAAACAGCAATAGGGGCTAACATGTGCTCTGTAAGTCTTACCAAGAACCGCATCCCAGCTGGTATGCCCAGGATATTGTATTTTCAATTCTCCAATTTTTTCCTCTTTTACATTTGATACTTTGAACGTGCCTTAATTTGCACTATCCTCTCTCTCTCTCTCTCTCTCTCTCTCTCTCTCTCTCTCTCTCTCTCTAACTATTGCCTGTAGTTTACATTTCATCTTGTATAGTAATAATAATAATAATAATAATAATAATAATAATAATTATTATTATTATTATTATTATTATTATTATTATTATTATTATTATTATTATTATTACCCAAGCTACAACTCTATTTGGAAAAACAGAATGTTACAAGCCAAGGGGGTTTATCAGGGAAAGTAGCCCAGTGAGAAAAGATATAAAATAAACTTTATGTCAGCAATGAATAAAAAGTATAAAATGTTTCAAGATTAGTAGCAACGTTAAAATAGACCAATCATTACAAACTATAGAATGATATGCATCGCCCCCTGTTCAACAGATTATTTTTTTTTATTGACAAAATAATAATAATAATAATGATAATAATAATAATGATATTATTATTATTATTATTAATATTGTTATTATTATTGTTATTATTATTATTATTATTATTATTATTATTATTATTATTATTATTGTTATTATTATTATTATTATTATTATTATTATTCAATTAACACTTGATTTAATATCCCGATACAAACGCTAGACAGAACTTGTCAGATACTTTCAGATTCCCTGTAAACAAAATCCACCTTCATAGGCAGTTGTCTCCTCCAAAAAAAAAACTTCTCAAGCTTAGTTTTATTGTTGTGAAAAAGCTATGCAAAAGCATCGCCAAAAACTTGAACAAGAACGAAGCTTATTTCTGGGAGGAAAATTTACTGTGCCCGAGGAATGTGTTCACTAAAGCTTGTTTTGACGTTTGTATTGTTTTTGTCGATGTTCGTGTCACCTTCTTGATCTTTTCACGGTTTTCTTGTTTTCTTATTTCTTGCTTGGTCGAATTAGAGTTTAGGGAAGAATTTTCATTATGAGAGTTAAGTATCATATGATATGCAAAAGATCGAATGAGCTTTTTGATTCAGGTTTTACAGTATAATGAAATTCACTATGAAAGTCTTATGTAATTTACATAAAATACTTATATCTACATAAGAGGAGTTCATTTTACGGACTGGATATCATCTCTTCAATACACAAATGCAAACAATATATAGGTTGAGGATCTTTTATAGATGGACATATATCTAGGTTCTAGTAGTTTGAAACCCTCTGTAACTATTATCGTGCCAAGACAATTTGTTGGCTGCACAATATGTAACAAATCTCAGATATTTTGGACGTCCGGTTTTGATAACTTGATGTGTTATTGTACATATTTTAAATTCATTTCTAGCTTTAATAGGTAGCCATTGTAAATAAATTAGTGCATATACCAAGAATGATAAAAGTCTAATTGACGATTATGTTTATTTAGAAATGTATATCCTGTTCATTTTTCAGGTCTTTTACGAACGCAGGTATTTTGAAGATGAACATTGTAGCAAAAGGAGTAAGAGTATGTTCTTAACTCAGTACGCTATTATTATTATTATTATTATTATTATTATTATTATTATTATTATTATTATTATTATTATTATTATTATTATTATTATTATTATTATTATTTAGCTAATATACGACCCGACTTGGAAAATCGGGATGCTAAAAGCCCAAGGGCTTCAACACTGAAAAATAGCACAATGAGAAAAGTGAGTAAATAAATAAATAAACTACAAGATAACTAATGAACAATTAATATGAAACACTTTAAAATAGATCTTTCAAATATAGACTATAAAGAGAGACTTATGTCAGTTTGTTCAACATGAAAGCATTC
>NC_090734.1:140231345-140233845 GCF_036898095.1 Palaemon carinicauda
GAGACAGCCATTATATCAATCACAGACATGAATGTTTTTGTAACACAAATGAAAATGAGTTTGATTTCCGGTCTTATTTGTTATATTTGTTGTATTTGTATCCATGTTTGTTTCCGTCGGTGAATACGTAACTAGAATATCGTAATTATTATTGTTGGCGTATGAATCTTTAGATCATAATAAATGTTATTGTTGGCATATGAATCTTCAGATTATGGTAAATGTTATTGTTGGCATAGTAATCTTCAGATTATAAATGTTGTTGTCGGCATATGAATCTTTAGATTATGTTAAATGTTATTGTTGGGATATGAATCTTCAGATTATGGTAATGTTATTGTTGGCATATGCATCTTCAGATTATGGTAATGTTATTGTTGGCATATGCATCTTCAGATTATGGTTAATGTTATTGTTGGCATATGTATCTTCAGATTATGATAAATGTTATTGTTGGCATAGGAATCTTTAGATTATGATAAATGTTATTGTTGGCATATGAATCTTCAGATTATGGTAAATGTTACTGTTGGTATATGCATCTTCAGATTATGTTAAATGTTATTGTTGGCATATGAGTCTTTAGATTATCATAAATGTTATTGTTTTTGCTGTTTTCCAAGTTCTGCCTAATGCTGCAGTTTGTCCAAATGTAATTATGTGTCATGCAAGAGGGCATTTTGTGGAGATATTTCAAGTTTGAACAATCAGCTTCGTAAATCATCAAGTTATCTTAATGACTGTCCTTTTAACTTCCTTTTCCGGGATTGTCTCAACCCCACCCAGCTACTCTGGTTCCCTTTATAATCTTTCTCCTTAAGGGTTTGCTTATTGCTATGGATAGTCTCTCTCCTTAAGGGGTTGCGTATTGCTATGAATAATCTCTCTCCTTAAGGGTTTGCGTATTGCTATGGATAGTCTCTCTCCTTAAGGGGTTGCGTATTGCTATGAATAATCTCTCTCCTTAAGGGTTTGCGTATTGCTGTGAATAATCTCTCTCCTTAAGGGTTTGCGTATTGCTATGGATAGTCTCTCTCCTTAAGGGTTTGCGTATTGCTATGGATAGTCTCTCTCCTTAAGGGTTTGCGTATTGCTATGGATAGTCTCTCTCCTTAAGGGGTTGCGTATTGCTATGAATAGTCTCTCTCCTTAAGGGTTTGCGTATTGCTATGAATAATCTCTCTCCTTAAGGGTTTGCGTATTGCTGTGAATAATCTCTCTCCTTAAGGGTTTGCGTATTGCTATGAATAATCTCTCTCCTTAAGGGTTTGCGTATTGCTGAGAATAATCTCTCTCCTTAAGGGTTTGCGTATTGCTATGAATAGTCTCTCTCCTTAAGGGTTTGCGTATTGCTGAGAATAATCTCTCTCCTTAAGGGTTTGCGTATTGCTATGAATAGTCTCTCTCCTTAAGGGTTTGCGTATTGCTGTGAATAATCTCTCTCCTTAAGGGTTTGCGTATTGCTATGAATAATCTCTCTTCTCCTTAAGGGTTTGCCTATTGGTATGGTCTGCAAAGCTGTAATAGTCAGGGCCACCCATACTAGGTTCGTTTGTTATGAGCGATCAGACAAAAGTCTCCCACTATCACCATTCCGCAGTGGCTAGCCAGGAGATGAAAAAATGGCTAAACCCCAGACATGAATAAGGACATATCTGTGGCCTTTCTCCTGCAGTGGACTAGAAACGACTACATTTGTTGTTGTTGAATATGAATACTTAATAAGGACATGTCTGAGGCCTTTCTCCTGCTGTGGTCTAGAAACGGCTGCATTTGTTATTGTTGAATATGAATACTAAAGTACTTAGATATAAATATTAAATCTCTCTCTCTCTCTCTCTCTCTCTCTCTCTCTCTCTCGCATGAGACACGCACATTGCTTGGTATGTCCGTTGTCCTTACTCAGCTTTTTGGGACACTTTGGTCACGTATCCCCAAGTCCTCGTTTATCTAATGCATCCTGATTGAGTCTCCTCACGTTAGCCATCTTTATTCCAATTACAAGGAAAAAAAAGTCAATTGTATCTTTCTTCCAAAGACATTTTTTTCCCTGCGTAATTCTATATATCTATTCTATTTATTTTGGCTTGTTTGTGTAATGTAATATTGATATTTTCCATTTTATTTGAGATTTTGTTTCCTTGTAATTCTATGTTTGTTCTATTTCTTTTGGCTTTTTATTGTATTTAACTGATATTTTCAGTGTTATTTGAGACCCTTTAATTTGGTTCATGGAACAGACTATTTTGTTTATACCATCAATATTTCCTTTATGTTTTATTTTTCTGTTTATTTTCTTTAAATATACTGGCTCAAGCTAACATATTTTGAGGATGGCATTTTCTACACTAATTTATATATATATATATATATATATACACACATACATATATATATATATATATATATTAGTTATTTTACCTTATTAACTAGTAAACTTTTTTTGTAGCTTGTAATTTATTGAATTTACTTGGCTAAGGAAAGCCTTACATTAGAATAA
>NC_090734.1:140238845-140261345 GCF_036898095.1 Palaemon carinicauda
TGCTTCAGTAATTTATCTTCCAAAAGTGCATGTTTTACTCAGACCCCTGAGGAGTTTAGTGTATCGGACAAGTTTACAGTAACTCGAAGTTTTCACTCTCTCTTTCTTATAATATTTATATCATCTAATCTTACTTCTCTTTGCTTTTTTTTGTTTTTTGTGTCCTGGGTGGTGGTGGTGCTGGTCGTGTAGTGGAGTTTGAAAAGGGTATGTACTACTAATATTTGTGTTGTTTCTTTGTCTCTGTGTGTATTATTTCTTTTCATTTTGCATCTATTCTTTTCATTTTGCATGTTGGTTATAAATGTAGCTTGTATGTTTTAATTTGGACGCTTTCTTTTAATTTTTTGATGTTTATTTTTCATTTTGCCTGTGTGTGTTTTTTTTTTTTGGCCTTTGCTATTTTTTAATATTGCATGTCTCTCCATGTTTTATTACGTGTTCTTTTCATACAGTTTAAATTATCTAGATCTTTTTTATTAGTTTTTAATTTTTCCACTGCTGCATATCTGCATTTTTATGCTGTTCGTAGCTAGTACAACTTATTCACAGCTACCCACAAATTAATCAAATTGATATTTTGACGTGATAATATTTTTGTTTATATCTAAACTCCTTAAAGCATCTGTATTTGCTTCTCACAAAAGAAACTTAAACGAGATTGAATTTGCTTCTTGGAAATAAAACCATAACGAGAGTAACTTGTGCACGGACAAAAAAAAAAAAAAAAAAAAAAAAAAACAACACCTACACACATGTATGTATCTTGTGCATTCATTTTCCCCACATACAAATTTAAGGATATTGATACATAATACTTTGTTCCACATAATATTCTTTCCGTTTTAGTGTTCCATATAAGATACATCATGTATTGCTCTATAAAAAATCTTATGTCTTGTATTGATCCATAGAAAAAAAATCGTATGATATTTTATGCGTTGCATGTCAACGTGACAACTTTATTTTTACCAAAATGATCCATAAGTAATGTACATAATAAATTGCAACTTATATATATATATATATATATATATATATATATATATATATATATATATATATATATACAGTATATATATATATAATATATATATAGTTATGTATACACGGTATACACACACACACACACACACACACACATATATATATATATATATATATATATATATATATATATATATATATATATATATATATATATATATATACACATACATACGTTATTTATAACTCTATATGCATATACATATCCAGGAAAGTTCTAGAAATTTAATTTCCCATATGAGTAGTGCATTTCATGAGCTGCCCTGTAAGCACTACTTCAAAGATCTTTTCAGAGTCCCCTCAGCCCATAGCTGCAGCCACTTTTAAGCTTTCTACGTTACCTATAACGCTCCCTTTTCTTTCCAAACTTACTATCTTATCTCTTTCAACTTTGGTTCCGTCGTGTATCTAGGGGTCCCCCCCCCGGTTTCACCGGGCCTTATGGTCCAAGCCCCCACCCCAGTTTCACTGAGGCAGTTCATGGCCTAATTCGGACCATATGGTCCAAAATCATAATACAATTCAAGCATGAAAATATATCTACTGTATAATTCCATACAACCATTACCAAAACAGTCAAGAGATGACAGTTCGCTCCAGATGTTACTCTCAACGAATGAAGATCATCACTCTGAATCATAGAGTGACGCTGTTCTACCAACCTTGCGTCAAGGTCGACCACTTACCGCTCCTTTTTATATAGTCAGTTCTGACGTGATGAGAATGCTTGACCTCAGGTGCATTCTCCTTTCAATTCTGGCAGAATCTGTGTTGAGGAATAGCACTGTTCTTGACTAAAGTCATCAACTTGGTTTTCGGTAAATCCTTTATTGCCGTCATATATTTTGATTGATTGGTTGATTTGAGGTTTTCTGGTAATCAATCAATCAATCAAAGTATATGATAGCAATAAATTATTTTGAAGTCTTCGTGATATTTTATTTAGAAAAAATTGACCCCTTCAGTCTCCTTTTAGATTTCGTGAAAATTATATATATCTCAAAATACTCAGGAATGTATTTTATTTGTTTTAGGTGGGTAATACCTCAAGATAAGAGATATATCATAAAATAATTTTTGAGATCTTACAGTTTTCACTGACGGATGAGAAGACAAATATGTACCCATCTGCCCATCTGGTTGATTTCGCCTTGGGCTGCGACAAAAATGCTAATAATCTTACAGTTCTCAGCGTATGTAGCCTGTCATATTCGAAAGCTGTCATTATCTAGAGACTGACGCACGTAACCAAGGTTACATTGCAGCAGTAATTTCTCAAGAAATTGAAATTGGGTGTGACTTTAAAAAGAAAAATAACTTAATTGAAGAATGAGATACGTGGCTTCGTCCATTTCTCGTGATGTACAGGTTACAGCAGGGTTGCCAGGTTTTTCAAATGAGAAAAAGGCTAACGTCTGATCAACTGCAGCTTTAAAAGGCCAACATAATAGTAGAAAAAGGCCAATAATATATCTTTTCAGGGTTACCAATTTCAAAAAGGCCAAATTTAGGTGTCTACCACGAAAAATGCCATATTCGGGGGGTTTGGCCTGAAAAAGGCCAACCTGGCAACCCTGGGTTACAGTCCCTGATGTTTGGCTCGTCCAAACGAACAACGACAGAATAGGGACGAAGTGAATCGAAGTGATAGTAGTATCAGAACATTCCTATCCTAAGGACGGACATTCCTATCCATAAGGACAGTCGTCTTTATGCTAACGGAAGCAAACAGGTTTTTTTTTAATTCTTTTTCTCCACACAAGGATTAGAATGAGAACAATATCCACCTTATTTGGAGATCTACCCTGTTGGTAGTAGCCGTCTTTTTTTCCAGAATTATTTCGTATAGTTTCTTTTCTGTACCTTCGTTTTTACTTATACTTTTTGCGTTCTTCGTAGTGAAGAGCCAAAGAGTCTGTATCTATTAATTCTTCTTTTTACTCTCGTTCTTGCTATTATATCCGTTCCTTACTTTCACATTTTTCTTTTTGTTAGCTGAGGGTAAAAGAATCTTTAAAGTTGATTATTTTGTTTCTCCTCTTTTCTTACATTATTTTTATAAATTTTGTTAACCTGTATTATTTCAATTTGGAAATAAAATATACTGCATAATATAGTTAAAGTCATGTTCCCTCTTTATATAGTTTACACACACATTCATTTCTATTTCACTTAAGATATGAGCTGACAAACATGAATTTTCAGTTAACCTTCTCTCTCTCTCTCTCTCTCTCTCTCTCTCTCTCTCTCTCTCTCTCTCTCTCTCTCTCTCTCTCTCTCTCTCTCTCTCTCAATACGCATTTGCACTGGTCTTTCCTTGGTCATCAGAAATCAAAGAATCTAATTAAGGCTTCATCAACAAACCATTTTAGATGCTATGCCAAGTCAGTCAATAGTGTTGCCAGATGAGGAGCATCATCTTCATGAGATCCAGACGACAAGACTTGTTTACATACGCATCCTCTCAACACACACACACACACACACACACACACACACCACTACCAACAACAACAAATACATCTGTTTATAGCTCACTGCAGGACAAAGGCCTCAGACATGCCCTTATTCATGTCTGGAGTTTGGCCAGTTTTCATCACCAAGCTGGCCAACTCCGAATTGGTGATGGTGGGAGGCTTTAGTGTGAGCTCTCAGCAAACCAACGTAGTATGGGTGGCCCTGACTAGTGCAGCTTTGCTGATCATGGTGATACACAAATCCTTTCGCACATTAAGGTATCTCCACTCAGAAATGGATATATATATATATATATATATATATATATATATATATATATTTATATATGTATATATATAATTATATATATATATATATATATATATGTATATATATGTATATATATGCATCTATACAGTATATATATATATATATATATATATATATATATATATATATATATATATATATATATATATACGTGTGTGTGTGTGTTTGTGTGTGCCTACAAACTCCATAGTAGGTGTGAGGTTAGTAACCCCATCTAATGCTCCTTCTCTTGACCATAGCAGACTGATGCTTATTTATAGTCGGATGAACCAGTTGGTGACAAGACAGTAGAGTTGTGCTGGTCTATGGGAAACGTCCCTGTCTGGTAATCTACCGGACTGGGATTCGAGTCCCACTCAAGCTCAATAGCTTCTTGTAGTGTCTGCAACCTCACCATCCTTGTGAGCTAGAATGGGCGGTTTGGAGGAGCCTATATCTCTACCTCCTGAGTCATCAGCAGCCATTGCCTAGCCTTCCCTGGTCCTATTTTGGATGGAGAGGGTTCTTGGGTGCTGATCATATGTATGTATGGTCAGCCTCTAAGGCATTGCCATGCTAGGTAGGGTATGGAGATGCGTTAATTTCGATGTTAAGAACGAAAACCTGAATTCGGCATGAATATGTTCAACCAAGTCGAAATCAACTGATCTCATTTTTGATGGTCGAATGAACGAGTCAACGATCACTTCTGTATTAAAACCTGAAGGGCATAAGTTCGAATCCTGTCTTGGGTAGATACACTGTTAAAAATCTTCCGTAAAAAGCAGTAAAAATCCTGGTATAAATGTTGCCAGACATTTACTGTTCTAAAAACCGGTATACTGACGCAGAGGATTTATACTACAGTCACCAGCCCTTAAAAGATATAGCGAAGTTTGGTAGCATTACGGTCGCCTGTATTTTACTGAAATACGGCTAAGAACAGTATATAGTTACGGAGAATTTCCCATTAAAATCGTGGTATATTTTAAACAGTGTACACTTTAACTTTAGCAGTATGTACAACACTAACATTCTCATGAAAGAAAGAAACCCTAAACTTCGAATGTGTGAACATCTCACCCTTTCTCAGATGTTTACACGAAGCTTCTCACGTTTGATCATGATGATTCGGCAATGTCTCCCAAAATGAGCTAAGTTCACACAAGCGTATGCTTTGTTTGTCGTGGTTTCTAAAAACAAACCGACTGCAAGATTAGCCTAAGTAAAAAAAAGGAATCGTTATTACTTGAGGAAAGTATGCCTTTTCTTTCCTTACTAGTGCGCGCGTCTCGTCAAAAAAAAGGACAGCTAGATATTCAGACAGATTTACACAAAAACGTGCACACACATTCAACCCTTCCCACCCCCTCCTCTTTTCCAAATTACAAAATCTCTGACTCGGGTATGACTACTCTCTCTCATCCCTAGCCGAGGGACAGGGAAAACCGAGTAGTTATGTGTCTGGCAATGCCGCTGAGTGTGACCGAATATATATATATATATATATATATATATATATATACACCTGTATGTATATATATATATATATATATATATATATATATATATATATATATATATATATATATATATATATATGTATGCATGCATGTATGTATATATATATATATATATATATATATATATATATATATATATATATATATATATATATATATACTGTATATACGTATGTATATATATATATATATATATATATATATATATATATATATATATATATATATATATATACAGAAACTTGCTCTTTATCATATAGAGGAGATTACTAAGATTACTGCTGAAAAGGACCTTTCTTGCTTTGGTTTAAGATCTGGTATGACTGACTGACTGTTCCATTCAATGTAACTCTCCTCGTCTCAAACAACGTCATGACACACTTCAAGCCATTAACCAACACGGAAACGACGACGAACGAAAATGAAGAAAACTAGACATTACACATTCGAAAACCTCTATTTCAGTGACAGCTCCCTAATTTTCCTTGTTAGCAGCAATAAGAAAATTTAAAAGGACGTACCGTTGGAATGTTATCATTCCGTCCTTTCTCAACAAATGCATCTGGGGAGACATACTCTCACGCACGCACGCACGCACACACCATTGAAGTTGACATGGAAAGTAATTCACTCCATTGAGGATCTGACGGGGTACTTTTCAGAAGAGGGTCCCGCCACTTCTCACGAATGGTGCAGGCAGTAGCTTAAGAGTCCCATGAAAGGGTTTTTTAAGTGAATCGGGGCAGATACGGGTTGTGTTAATCCTTAATGTGAAATGTGGTTTTTGCTTTGCTATGAAATGTTTTAAGGGTTGTATTATGCTAAGTGAGGTATTTGGTATGTTTAGGATGAAATGTTTTAGGCTTGAGATTTTTTTTTTTTTGCTTTGTTATTTGGCAGTTTTATGAATTGGATAAAAATTGGTTAGGACATTATTGGTATATAGGGTGAATTATTTATTATTTGGCAGTATTATGAATTGGAAAAGTGATCGGGGACATTATTGGTATTTAGGGTGAAATATTTATTATTTGGCAGTATTATGAATTGGAAAAGTGGTCGGGGACATTATTGGTATTTAGGGTGAAATATTTATTATTTGGCAGTATTATGAATTGGGAAAAAAATAGTTCTGGACATTATTGATATATGGGGTAAAATTTTTATTATTTGGCAGTATTATGAATTGGGAAAAAATAGTTCTGGACTTTATTGATATATAGGGTGAAATTTTTATTATTTGGCAGTATTATGAATTGGATAAAAATTGATTGGGGACATTATTGAATTGGGAATAAAATAGTTCTGGACATTATTAATATATGGGGTAAAATTTTCTTTATTTGGCAGTATTATGAATTGGATAAAAACTGATTGGGGACATTATTGATATTTATGGTGAAATGTGCTTTGGGAAGTACTGTGCTTAGAACGCAATAATCTTTATGGACTTAAAATTTTTACGGGAAAAAAATCTCTGCTATTCGTTATGTAGGGTATCAGAATTTAGTTGAATAGTACTATTTCTTTGTACAAAATTGTCTTCATAATTCTAAAAAATAGAATTTTATTTAGGTATTAATGCTAATGATAAATATGCTCAATTTATGGCCTCTTCTATTGCTTAAATTAAGAGAACCTACGTTTTAAGGTATAACATATGTTTAAAGTGAAATAGTTTATTCTTTTATTGAACTAACTTTGTAAGTTAAATATATTCTTTCTAGGTGTTAGAAATTATCACGAAGTATCTATGCAGCGCAACTAAATGCACATACCATAGAAAATACTATGTTAAGACAAGTCTTGCAGTAAATCTAGTACTTGACTTAAGCAGGCCTTATGCCAGCATGGACTCTCACCTTTCAGACTAGGTCGCAAATAACTATTATTATTATTATTATTATTATTATTATTATTATTTCTAGCCAAGCTACAACCCTAGTTGGAAAAGCAAGATGCTATAAGCCCAAGGGCTCCAATAGGGAAAAATAGCCCAGTGAGGGAAGGAAATAAGGAAATAAATAAATGATGAGAATAAAACAAAAAGAATGTTATCAACGATAGGAGCCAAAATGTTGATGGTACAGTTGGCTTCATTAATTTTAGTACACTTTACGGGAAGCTAAGGAGAGGTCAGGTACCTGAATTAATGAAGCCAACTGTACCAGAAGCAAAATGCAAAAAAAGTGCCAGCATAAGAAAAAAAAAATACTACGCCGGTTCCCAAGAATACCAGAAAAGAAAAAGTGAAATTAAAAAAAAAAAATATTATAGATTAACTTTCAGACCATAACAACAAAGCATTACCTTCATATAAATAATAATGTCATTAAACCATTCTTTACATCACTCATGCAAATACATAACTTTCCAAACTATTCCCTGCCATGATTAGTTAGATGACTGTCCACACTCTCCTTTCACCCATCTTTCCTATCAACTGAAATCAAAGAGGCAAATTGCAAACGTCCGCTATAACCAGAGGTGTCGTTCTTTTTGGCAGAATACTTGGCAGTGAAGAGCTTCGACTTGGCGGTAGCGAAGAACAGCGCCGACCACCACACGGACGAGTACGAACTCGTCGAAAGAGCAGAGCCACGTCTCGTGATAAGGAGGGGCCAAGAATTCACGCTCATCTTGAAGACGAATCGAACTTACGATGCCGAAAAGGACAAGCTCTCCCTCGTCTTCACAGTGGCAGGTAAGGGAACATTTAATACCGTGGTTGTGGTGGCCGATGTTGTAACGTCTCGGACTGGTGAGCGCCAGACTGGGGTTGTTCGAGTCCAGCTCAAACTCGGTTGCTGCAACCTCACTATCATTGTGAGCTAAGGATTGGGGAGTTTGGTGGCGCCTGTAGGTCTAACTGCTGAGTCATCAGCAGCTATTGCCTGGCCCTCCTTCGTCCTAGCTTGTGTGGAGAGGGGCTTGGGCGCTGATCATAATATGTATGTATGGTCAGTCTCTAGGACATTGTCCAGCTTAATAGGGCAATATAATTGTCCCCTGCCTCTGTCGTTCATGAGGGACCTTTCGACCTTCAGAGATGATAAAGGAGAGGATAAATGATAAAGAACATGTTGAGAGAGGTTATAAAGTCTCTTTGGTCTTATAAAAAGCCTGTCCAAAAGTATTATAGGTCTTTAAAGGATTTCTCTCTTTATGCAGTGTCTGAGCGTTTTTTTTTTTTTTTTCATATCAAGACATGTTTATTTTACTCTAGATATTTTAACATAATATTAGATATATATCTTTTGATTATTAAAAAGTTGAGTTTATTCCCATATGCTATACTGATATATCAAATTTATAGAAAATTGTGATAACAATCATTATCAGTGAAAGTATGACTGATATTTTATCGAAATTCTACATTCCCCAATTTACATTTCTGTATGAATCCACACCACCATTTATTCTTCATTCTTCATCTCCCAGACGCCAAGAAACCCAATTTCGGCAATGGAACCCAAATCGGCGTGGGAATTGACATGGAATCCTCGAGCGGGTGGAAGACAACGCTGGTTTGCTCAGACGAGAATTCCATGACGGTTCAGGTATGAAATAAAACTACCTTTATTTAATAGGTTCTTTTATTGGAGCCACTGTTAATGAATAAGTCATTTGATTTGAAACTTTTTTTGTTATTTTAGATTTTTTTCCGTTTTACTAGAAATAATGTTAATAAATTTATTTTGATGTGATTTTGTTTTAGTAGTTATTATTTTACATTTATTTCTGTTTTACTAGAATTTCTTTTTTAATAAGTCATTTGATTTGAAACTTGTTCTAGTTATTATTTTGCATTTTTTCTAATTTACTAGAAATAATGTTGTTAATGAATTTCTTTTGATGTGAAATTTTTTGAACCAGTAGTTATTGTTTTACATTTTTTCTATTTTACTAGAAATAATGTTAACGAATAAGTCTTTTGATGTGAAACTTTTTGCAGTCATTTTACATTTCTTATTTTTTACCAGTTTTTATTGTTTTGTGATAACTTTAAGTTTATAATTTAGCCTCCAAATTGCGTAAAATGATTATAAAGACAAAAATTTGTATTGTTCTTAATTTGAGTAAACCCTTAAATTGCAGCAACATTTGAATATTTTTTATCATTTTCGTATATTGCCTGAGTTAATGCTTCGTAATTATGTATGTCTCTTATCCTACAGTTGAGAAAGTCCTTGAAATGAATCTACGTTCATAACCACTATACATGATAGCTTTACATCAAAGACATTCATACTTAGTCCTTGATTTCTATAACACTTCAGATAAATCATACTATTGTATCTCCCCACTAGGTCTTGACATCTCCGAAGGCAATCATTGGCAAATGGAACTTGGACGTCGACATCCAATCAGGAGACACGATTCACAACTACCCATGCAAAGATGGTTTCTACCTCCTCTTCAATCCATGGTGCGAAGGTAAGGAAACAATATCTGATGATAATACTTTAATAATTTTAATAATTTTGATCATTTTAGTATTGATAATTTTTGTAGGCATTAATAATAATAATAATAATAATAATAATAATAATAATAATAATAATAATAATAATAATAATAATAATAGTTTTTATAATAATAGTAATAAAAGTAACAATAGAAATGAAAATTATCTTAATTATAATAATTTTAATTAAGTTTGATAATATAAGTAATAATAATAATAATAATAATAATAATAATAATAATAATAATAATAATAATAATAATAATAATAATAATAATTTTATTAATTATAATAATAATAACCAAGGTCTTAAGTATACATTTTATTTACGTGTCTCTATTCATGCTTAGATTTGTAGACTTGAAATCATCAATTTACTCCTCTGAAGTATAATTTATGTCTTAAGTAGTCCAAACAGAACATAAGTTTATCAGTCGCAGCGGAAATTATTTTTTTTTTTCGGAATTTTTTTTTATCTGATGTCTTTTTTCTCACCGGATTAATCTTCTTGTGTCCCTTTCTTGAAATACATTTTACTCATGTACTTTTCTTTGTTTTTTTTCCATTGGTTTTATCTTCAGGTTCCTTTCTTTAAAAGCATTTCGTTCATGTCTTTTTCTTTGTTTTGTTCATCGGTTTTGTCTTTAAGTTTAACCCTTTCTTGAAATACATTTCACTCATGTTAATTACTTTTGACGTCCAGGTGACACAGTGTACATGGAGAGCGACAAAGAGAAACAAGAGTACGTCCTGAGCGATTTTGGCCTGATCTGGCGTGGAACCACCACGCGTTCCAGACCCTGTCCCTGGAACTTTGCCCAGTACGAAGAGAACATCCTGGAATGCGTGCTGGAAGTTTTGACCACTGTGTGTAAGATGTCGCCGGCCAACAGGGCAGACGCTGTCAATGTGTCTCGGGCTATCTCGGCTGGGGTAAGAAAGGAGGAATACTGGCTTTATTTGTACACTTTACTGTATATTGTTATTAAAATGGCTAGGGTTGTAAAGGATGAGGGATATTCGACACCAAGGACACCAGAACGCTCTTAATTGCCCTAAACTGACTTAGAACAAGAAGGAAAAAGAGAAGGTTTAAATCTAAAGGAATCCCGTAAGTGTGTAGTGCTGGATAGTTGACACCAAAAACACCCGAATGCTCTTGATTACCCTAAACCGACTTCGACAAGAACAAGAAGGAACAAAGAGAAGGCTTAAAACTAAAGGAACTCCGTAAGTGGTTAGTGCTTTCAGTGCCCCTCATGCGGTACGCTGTAGGCATTATTTAAGGATCTTTGCAGCGTCCCTTCGTCCCCTAGCTGCACTTATTTTTTATCACTTTGCTATACATTTGGTCTCAGTAGTTTTCTCTCATCTTACTGTCTAACTTCTTATGAATCTTACTTTAAAGTGCAAATTCGGGAGTTTCCACAGTTGCACATTTATGCTGAATAACCTTCCAGGCCCCAGAACAGACCTTGGAGGAATAATGGATTCCTCCAAGGTACAACCTCACAAGGTCCGAATTCACTAACTAAAACCAAAGGAAGCTGTTAAATAACGTATTATTTAAACCCTTTGACCTTAACATGTAGTAATTGGCGTGGATTTTCACACACTCAAATATGAACCAAGTTTGAAGTCTCTGTGACAACGGTGTACAGACTTATGCTAGATTACGTGAATTGGATATTTTGCTTAACCGTGACCTTAACCTTTATCCCCCTGACCTTCCAAAATTTAATCATTTCAATCTTTTTACATAACAGTTAATCCCTGTAAGTTTCATTACTCTACGATTAAAATTGTGGCCAAGAAGGGTTTTCACATACAAATGTAAAAACAGGGGGAAAAACATAAACTTCTTCCAACTTCGTTGGCGGAGGTAACGATAAACAGAACCTTATTCAGCCCTCGACATTTCCAGGTCAACTCTCCCGACGACGCAGGCGTCCTGGTGGGCAACTGGTCTGACGATTACTCGGGCGGCACCTCCCCCGTGAAATGGGCTGGCTCGCAACTGATCTTCCAGGAGTTCTACAAGACCAAGAAGCCCGTGAAGTACGGACAGTGCTGGGTGTTCTCCGGAGTGGTGACCACGGCCTGCAGGGCCCTGGGCATACCCTGCCGCCCCATCACCAACTTCGAATCCGCCCACGACACCCACAATTCCCTGACCATCGATTACTTCTTCGACGACGAAGGCAAAGTCATGGATAACCTCAACAATGACTCTGTCTGGAACTTCCACGTCTGGAACGAGGTCTGGATGAGGAGAGAGGACATCGGGTCGGAGTACGACGGATGGCAGGTGATTGATGCCACCCCGCAGGAGGAGAGTGATGGTAAGGAAAGGGTGGCGTTTTGCTTTGATTTTCTTTCTTGGAGGTTTAATTGGAAAATGGCAATTAGCAGCCTCATTTGGAGATGATTAAATCTTAATATTTTAATCTATTACAATATTTTGACTATTTTAATCTAATGCACAGTATTTTGACTATTCTAATCTATTGCACAATATTTTAATCTTTTACACAATATTTTGTCTGTATTCTAATCTATTGCACACCATTTTGACTATTTTAATCTATTGCACAATATTTTGACTATTTTAATCTATTGCTCAATATTTTGACTTTATTTTCACCGTGAAAGCACAGCATAACCAATTTTGGTGGAAAAATGCAGTTAAAAAAACCGTAATTCAATGGTTCTCCATTCATCATATCCTGCTTTTTCGTAGTCCTCAGCCATTTAGGCCTGAATCTGCCAACTCTTCTAGTGCCTTGTGGAACCCATTTGAACGTTTGGTGAACTAATTTCTCTTTGGGAGTGCGAAGAGCATGCCCAAACAATCTCCATCTATCCCTCAACATATTCTCATCCACATATGGCACTCGAGTAATATCTCATAGTTTCATTTCTAATCCTGTCCTGCCATTCAAGTCCCAATATTCTTCTGAGTGCTTTGTTCTCAAACCTACAAAATCTATCAGACATTATTTCATTGTATATACTTTTAGTTGATTATGATTAACAAATTTCCTCACAGGTCAGTACCGCTGTGGTCCCGCTCCTCTGGCTGCCATTAAAAAGGGAGACATCAAACGCCCGTACGACGTACCATTCGTCTTTGCCGAAGTCAATGCTGATAAGTTATTCTGGAAGTACCGAGGCCCATCTCAGCCAATGAAGCTGCTTGGAAAGAAAACTGGAGGGTGAGTTTGTCTATTTGGTGATGTGCATTGCTTAATAGGTGTATATTTAGCTCTATTGATGCTCTATAATTCAAAAGTTCAAACTTGCAGCAAATGTTTCTATGTTGAACTGGCTGATATAAGTCTTTTTATAGTTTATATATGAAATATCTGTTTTAATGATGATGATGTTTTTAAAATATTTTGTTTTAATTGTTCATTATTTCTCATGTGGTATATTTATTTCCTGATTTCCTTTCCTCGCTGGTTTATTTTTCCCTGTTGGAGCCCTTGGGCTTAAAGCATCTTGCTTTTCCAACTAGGGTTGTAGCTTAGCTAGTAATAATAATAATAATAATAATGATAATAATAATAATAGAGAAGTCCGAATAATGAATAAGGAACTCGATAGAAAACTGTCAAATAAAAACAAATAATTTTTTCTCCTCTTCACGGATCCTGATACATTATTTGGTTATTTCTTGTCTATTTGAGTCATAATTCCTTGTAATGTACTGACCCAAAACGACCTTACAGAATCGGGAAACTCATCAGTACCAAGGCTGCCGGACGACACATGCGCGAAGATGTCACAGATTGCTACAAATTCGCTGAAGGTAAGAATTCTTTAGATACTTTTGTATATTCAATGGCGTATGTCCCAAATTCAATGCCGTATGTCCCAAATTCAATGACGTATGTCCCAAATTCAATGCGTATGTCCCAAATTCAATGGCGTATGTCCCAAATTCAATGCCATATGTCCCAAATTCAATGGCGTATGTCCCAAATTCAATGCCGCATGTCCCAAATTCAATGCCGTATGTCCCAAATTCAATGACGTATGTCCCAAATTCAATGCCTTATGTCCCAAATTCAATGACGTATGTCCAAAATTCAATGGCGTATGTCCCAAATTCAATGCTGTATGTCCAAAATTCAATGCGTATGTCCCAAATTCAATGGCGTATGTCCCAAATTCAATGGCGTATGTCCCAAATTCACGGACGTATGTCCCAAATTCAATGACGTATGTCCCAAATTCAATGCCGTATGTCCCAAATTCAACGACGTATGTCCCAAATTCAATGCCGTATGTCCCAAATTCAACGACGTACGTCCCAAATTCAATGACGTATGTCCCAAATTCAATGCCGTATGTCCCAAATTCAACGACGTATGTCCCAAATTCAATGCCGTATGTCCCAAATTCAACGACGTACGTCCCAAATTCAATGACGTATATATCAAAATCAAGTAGATGAATACTATTTTTATGGAGGCCGATGCGGTAACGTCCCTGACTGATAAATGCCAGGCTGGGGTTCGATTCTCGCTCAAAATTGTTAGTTCATTTGATCGCTGCAACCTCACCATCCTTGTGAGCTAAAGATGGGCTTTGGGGGAGCCTATAGGTCTAGCTGCTGAGTCTTCAGCAGCCATTGCCTGGGCTTCCTTGGTCCTAGCTTGGGTGCAGTGAGGATTGGGCGCTGAACAGTGTCTAGGGCATTGTCTTGCTTGATAGGGCAATGTCACTGTCCATTGCACCTACCATTCATGAGTGGCCTCTAAACCTTTAGTCCTTTAAAATCACGAGAGGAGAGGGACGTCATGCGTGTGTGTGTGTATATATATATATATATATATATATATATATATATATATATATATATATATATATTTATATATATATATATATATTATATATATTTATATATATATATGTATCTATATCTATATCTATCTATCTATCTATCTATCTATCTATATATATATATATATATATATATATATATATATATATATATATATATATATATATATATTTGTATCTATATCTATATCTATATATATATATAGATATATATATGTATATATATATATATATATATATATATATATATATATATATATATATATATATTGTATATTTAATGATATATATTTAAAATTCAATCTCACAAAACTGAACATAAACAATACCAGAAAAGTGAATTTATATTCTTCTTCTTTGATAAGACTCACGAGAGGAGAGAGACGTCATGCGCAACGCCCTTAGGATGTGCGAGAATACCTTCGCTAGGTATTACCTGAACGAGGAGTTGGAAGATGTTGAATTCGACTTACAGATGAACGATGATATCGTTATTGGTCAACCCTTCAAGTGAGTATTGATGCTCTATATTTTATTACCTTTATTGTTATAGTTAAAGTTATAGTTCTTTTCGTCTGTTTGATTTTTTAGTATTACTATCATAATTCCTACTTTTCGGTATTGGTAACATTATTGTTGTTAATAGTATATTTCTTAATTATTATTACTGTATTATTATTACTGTATTTATCTAATATTACTTTATTAGATAAATACTGTATTAGATAGATACAGACTTATCCATGCAGTGGTATATTCAGAAAGTTTAAAAATACGAAAGCTCTCTACTTTTGAAACTTTTAATAAATTATAATATCGGATCGAAAGCAAAATTGCTCGCCATTATTCATAAGGAATTATGAAAAATGCCATTAATGACACAGTAAAGAATTCAATCTTAAAGACTGCAATAGAAATGTTATTTTAAAACGTACTTTACATTGTATATCGTGAATTTTATCTTAATTGTATTTTACCCACTCCAGTTTAGGAAAGCAATTAATATAAGAGACCCCAAAAACATATACTGAATAGTTTGTCCTTTTCTTTACTCATTCTCCTGTCCTCATACACCTTGCAACGCAAGGATAACCGAAAAATGCTTCTTCACTGTAAGGATTAACTACTGCAATGTAATTGTTCAATGGCAACTTTCCGCTTGGTCTTGGGTAGTGCCATAGCCTCTGTACCATGATCTTACACTGTTTTGGGTTAGAGTTCTCTTGCATGAGAGTACACACGGGTGCATTATTGTATCTTTTTCCTGATTTCCTTTTCTCACTATGCTATTTTTCCTGTTACAGCCCTTGGGCTATTAGCATCCTGCTTTTTAAAGTAGGGTTGTAGCTTAGCTAATAATAATAATAATAATAATAATAATAATAATAATAATAATAATAATAATAATAATAATATTCTCTCAGATCCAATGTACCCCATGAAAAGTAAAAATGTATACCACTGGTGGTACATTTACCCCAGGTTGGGAATCTCTAGTTCAGAACCCCTTTCCAGTTATTTCGAACTAAATAATTCAACCTCGATTCTCTTCCAGGGTTACGGTCATCATCGAGAACAAGGGCGACAAGGACTACGACGTGGAGGTCGTCCTCAGGGCCGACTCCATGCAGTACACAGGAGCTGTCAAGGATCTGGTCAAGAAACACAAGCAGGAAGTCACCATGAAGGCTCGTTCCAGTAAGTATTGGGTGTCAAAGACATTTATTTTTAAGATTCTCATAAGATATAAACATGATGTAACCATGAAGGCTCGTAGCAGTATGTATTGGCTTTCGAAAGTATTTCTTTCTTTTTTAAGATTCTGATAAGAGATTTTCTTTCTTTGTGGTTTTCTCCTTCATGTTAGACCATACTTTTTCTTCAGTTTTTCCCTTCCATCTATTTTCCCTTGCCGTTTTTTCCGTCTTTTATTTACTTAATGTTTTTCCTGATTTTGATTTTATGTTTCTTTTGTTTTCATTCTCCCTTCTCCACCTTTTCCGTTTTCTTGTTTTCTTTCCATCAAAGTTTATTTTTATTCTACTTTTTTCTATTTTCATATTCTTTTCTTTTTTAGTTCTTCAGTTTTCCATATTCCTACTGAAATTTTTCCTTTTATATATGTTTAATTTTGTATATATATATATATATATATATATATATATATATATATATATATATATACATACATATATATATATATATATATATATATATATATATATATATATATATATATATATACACAAAGAGGGAGAGATAAATTAAAAACATTACGACCGCTTCTAACTTTTTCTCATATCAATTGCAGAAGAAGTAATCGACATGGAAGTGACATTTGCCGAATATTACGATAAACTGGTGACCCAATGTGCCTTCAACCTTGCTTGCCTCTGCAAGGTCAAGCAGACTGACTTTGAGTACTTTGCCCAAGATGATTTCAGAGTCCGAAAACCAGACATCAAAATTGAGGTAAGTTTTTTTTTTTTTTTTTTTTTTTTTTTTTTTTTTTTTTTTACCTCTGCCAAGGAGGTTATGTTTTCACAGCTGTCTGTTTGCATGGCTTTTTTTTTATTTGTCACCAGCCCAACTCAAAAAGTTACGGAGAAATTTTGATGTAAATTTTAGGATATGCCAGAAAATGGGCTAATCGTTGAACAGGCTGACATAAGTCTTTTTATAGTTTAATTTTTTATTTTTTTTTTATAGTTTATATATGAAATATCTGTTTTGATGTTATTAAGATATTTTAATCGTAATTAGTCATTATTTCTCATATCGTTTATTTATTTTCTTATTTTCTTTCCTCACTGGGCTATTTTTTCCTGTTGGAGCCCATGGCTCATAGCATCTTGCTTTTCTGACTAGGGTTGTAGCTTAGCTAGTAATAATAATAATAATAATAATAATAATAATAATAATAATAATAATAATAATAACTTAGAAATGATTAGATTTTGACTGTGATCTTTCTCTTTCAGTGCCCAAGCGAACTCACAGTCAAGCAGGAAACCAAGTGCCGAGCCAGCTTCAAGAACCCTCTTCCCATTGCCCTCACGAAAGGATTGTTCATGATCCAGGGAGGTGGTCTCACCAAGATCCAGTTCGTCAGGATAAAAGAGTAAGTGGCAGTCATTTATCTCCATATTAATTAGATTTGTAATTGTGGATGTTTTCGTTGTCATGGCCTAGTTTGGTAGTGTTGGCCAAAATCAAAGCATTGTTCTCTAGTTTTGGGTAGTGCCATAGCCTCTCTACCTTGGTCTTCCACTGTCTTGGGTTAGAGTTATCTTGCTTGACGGTACACTCAGGCACACTATTTTATCTTTCCTTATTTCCTTTCCTCACTGGGCTATTTTCCCTGTTGGAGCCCTTGTACTTATAGTGTTGGCCAAAATCAAACTACCGCTAGAGAGTTATTGGATCCTTTGACTGACCAAACAGTAGTACATTGCATCCATCTCTCTGGTTACGGCTAATTTTTCTTTGCCTATACATACACCGAATAGTCTAGCCCAGGGGTGGGGAACCATTTTATGGATGAAGGCCATCTTGCAATTCCTCAATGCTCCTTGAGGCCGCATAGAATTTTGTTGGTTATTTTATTCTCCAAGTAATTTATTAGTAATCTAAAGAAAGTGACAGGTTTATAAAAATTTAAAGCATTACAATTTCAAATATTTGAATTAAGTACTTTTTGTAGAAGTAATCAGTAAATGAATTATATTGAAAACTGTTTTAAAATATTTCATTCAAGTTTAGGTAGTTTTTAAACTACCGTAAGTAAATTAATAATGTCTAAAGCATGTCATTTTCAAATTACTTTAGTTAAGCAAGTAGGTTCTTTTTATTGAAGTGATAAATAAAATAATATTAATCTTTTGGAAAAGATAGCTTATAAATATCAACAATATAACCTTTTTAAATATCTTATATTGGCAAGTAGGTACTTTTTAAACAATCACATCTCATAAAAAAATGAAACATCCTAGTAGAATAATTTATCTGTTTAAACACACTTAGCTGTTTTCATTGAAAACAATCAATTATTTGCTTTCTTAAGATGTTCAATAAATCCCTAGTTTTAGCCAGCATACCTGGAACACCATCAGTACATAACTTATTATTATAAGGAAGTAACATTTAGTCCTCCTTTGTGACATTGCTTATTGAAGTTGTTAAAATGTCTGTTCCTCTTGTCCTTGCGTTAAGGTTACCTAAGGGAAGCTGTTTTTCATACAATCAAAACTCATCAGTGAAAGCACAAATAAAATATTTTTATGCCAAAAAATCTGGAACCTGTTGACTCATCTAAAACTAACAGATCACAGTTAAGAGATGGACAAAACAGGAACTCTCTCGTCCATCACACGTTAAATCACTCACATACTGCAACTACCAAATTTTCCTTGTCAGCTACAACAGCTGTTACAGCTGACACTACAGCTGTTGCAGCTGACAAGGAAAAACTGCTAGTTGAATTAAGTTAGGATTCATTGAATTCAATGAAAAATTGCTTCTATTCTCTGGGAGGTACATCACTGAACACAATTTCCTATTGTCTGTGTGTACATATTTGTATGTGTGTACATTCAGTAGAATGATTTCAAATATTCAGTGTCAAAGCAGAAATATACTACACATACTTTACATATATCAAAGGCCGCACTTGATGGTCCAGAAGGCCATTATGCGGCCTTAAGGCCGGAGGTTCCCCATCCCTGGTCTAGCCTATTCTTTTCACATTCGACTCTGTCCTCATACACTTGACAACACTGAGATTACCAAACAATTCTTCTTCGCTCAAGGGGTTAACTACTGTAATGTAATTGTTCAGTGGCTACTTTCCTTTAGTTAAGGATAAAAGAGACTTTAGCTATGGTAAGCAGCTCTTCTAGGAGAAGAACACTCCAAAATCAAACCATTTTTCTCTAGTCTTGGGTAGTGTCATAACCTCTGTACCATGGCCTTCCACTGTATTGGATTAGAGTTCTCGTGCTTGAGAGTACACTCTGGCACACTATTTATATCTTGTTTCTCTTCCTCTTGCTTTTATGAAGTTTTTTATAGTTTATATATGATAGATCTAATTTGATATTGTTAATGATCTTAAAATATTTTGTTTTGATTGTTATTACTTCTCATGAAGTTTATTTATTTCCTTGTTTCCTTTCCTCGCTAGGCTATTTTTCCCCGTTGGAGCCCTTGGGCTTAAAGCATTCTACTTTTCCAACTACGGTTGTAGCATAGGTAGCCAGTAATAATAATAATAATAATAATAATAATAATAATAATAATAATAATAATAATAATAATAATAATAGGCAAACTCTTTCACCACATTAAGGTATCCCCATCAGAAAGGGGTTGTATAATTAGGAAAAATACAATTTATTTTTTTCTGGAATTTTAATTTTTGAATAATTCTGTGTACTGTAGTTAGGAAAAATACAAATAATTTATTTTTTAATTTTAATTTTTGAATAATTCTCATATTTTTCCCTTATCCTAACAGTGCAGTTCCCGTGGGCGGCGAAGTGGCTTGTGATTTCACAATCACGCCCACAATCAAGGGCGAGAGAACAATCAGCGTAACGTTCGACTCCCGTCAGCTGGAGGATGTGGACGGCATGTTGACAGTCCAGGTCTCTCCTGCACAGGAGCCGGACCCTGTTCCTGCTACCAATGGCACAGACAATCGTGAGTTAATGTTTTGAGAATTTGAATACTTAAACAAGATTTAAATTTCTATTTATCATAGATTTTTATAGAATAAATTATTCATATGTCATATTTTCTTTATATTTATTTTATATAATTTTATTTATTGGCGTTAATGTAAGTGATTTTTATATATTTTATATATATTTATTTTATATTGTTTCATTCATTAACTTTAAGTATCTTTCTCTTTAACTGGGCCAACTCTGTAAGAATCAGGCTTGGCTGATTGGGCTGGTTAATCTCTTAATTATTATATTTATTAAATTGAATTAATTTATTAAATTAATATCTTCATTTCTGGAAAATGTAGTATTTAGAAAACACGTGTTTATGATTCCATTTGGGAATAAGACCAGTTAAGATTAAATAAATTATTTTAGCCAAGAAAGAATACGAAGCATTTTTTACCACTTAATTATTATATTTATTAAATTTAATTAAATTATTAAATTAAAATCTTCATTTCTGGAAAATGTAGTATTTAATGCACACATATTTATTATTTCATTTAGGAATAAGACCAGTTAAGATTAAATAGAATAAATTATTTTAGCCAAGAAGGAATACGAAGAATTTTTTACCATGGAAGAAATTAATAAATAACTTTAACAAGAAAATAAAGAAAATTAACAAATAACAAGATCTTAAAAGAAATTTCTAGTGAATGCACATTTCACTTTTAAAATTCGAAGATTTAGTATGGGAAGAAAATTTATATTATATAAATATTGATCCAGTTGCAATTTAAACGTATTGTTATACCTATAATTTATTATAGAATATTTTCCTTATGTTTTAATTTAAAGTTTTAGCTTCATTAATTTTCCCAAACAATAATTATATCAATATAATTTCATGTAAAAACCCATTTTCTCAGGTTCACTATTTGGGCCATTTTGTCTTGTAGCATTTTGCTTTTCCAAATATTGTTGCAGATAGGCTTTCAGTAATGATAATAATAATAATAATAATAATAATAATAATAATAATAATAATAATAATAATAATAATAATAATAGTTATAATAATGATAATGCTAGTAATAATAATAGAAATAATAATAATAATAATAATAATAATAATACTAATACTAATGATAACAGTTTAGCTTTGCTAATAATAATAATAATAATAATAATAATAATAATAATAATAATAATAATAGTTATAATCATGATAATACTAGTAATAATGATAAAAATAATAATAATAATAATAATAGTGATAATAATAATAGTTTAGCTTTGATAATAATAATAATAATAATAATAATAATAATAATCTGATTTCTTCTGCAGATGTCAATGGGGACGCCACAACGACCACAGATATCAGTCCATCCGAAGAAGTGACGGAGGAGGCGTAGAAAGAGGGGCAGCACCATCAGTAGTATTTTTTTTTTTTATTACATGATAGAGTTCATAAGAAGACTGTGAATGGCAGTGCCAAAAGTGATAGCAGCTAGTGTTCTTTATTATGTGAGACTATTTTTATTATAAATTTCTAAAAACGTAGTCTTCTGAAAGTGACAGAATTTTATTATATTTAGTTTTATTTTCTATTGCATAGATTTTTCTTAGTTTGACTTACACTTTGTGGTATATATTTTTTTTAATTGATAGATACCGGTAGATTTTTTTTTTTTTTTTTCAGCAATAACATAATACTGGGAATGGTAATGTTACCAATGAGTACGTAGTGTTTTTAATAGACTTGTCATTAAGTTACTTTACTGAAATTAAGGTCTCTTTCGCTGTACTTTTGTTGCAGAAACGTATATTTTCAATTTTAATTGATCTATTTAATTGTGTCGTAAAGTAGAAATTTAACTGTCCTTTACGAATATGCTACATCGTAAGTCAACTATTAATTTTTTATCGTAATGGTGTTTAATTTCTCTAGATTCTTCTAAAAACTTTTTTCTACACCTAAGATTACTGTGTTGATTCAAGGTTAATATATATATATATATATATATATATATATATATATATATATATATATATATATATATATATATATACGTACCTATGTATATATGTATATATGTATGTATGTATGTATATATATATATATATATATATATATATATATATATATATATTGTATATCATATATGAATTA
>NC_090734.1:140263845-140281345 GCF_036898095.1 Palaemon carinicauda
TTTTTTTTAATAAATGAGCAATGTTCAGTTTTCTTTTATATTCCCTTATCTTAATGAAGACTCCTTGTTGCTGGGAAGAAGGAGGCTGGTGACTGGTACAACACAGGAACATAGGCTACTAGGGTCTAAGCGATGTCAGGCAGGGCAGCAGCTCAGGACTACGGTCTATCCCAAAGTCAAAGCAAAGTCCTTCAATAGAAGGCAACCGTGCTTACCACATATAAAAAATGTGGGGGGTTGTGGGGAGGAAGCACGTTAATACAAGAAGAATGAACATGGGAGATGCAGGGGGATCTTAGTGTAATTTTTCACCATTTTCCCTTTTAAATGAGATGGATTCTAAGGTAAAATGTAATTGTATTGACAGTTACATCAACACAAATATACAAATATAGCCGTTTCTAATCCACAGCAGGACAAAGGCCTCAGACGTCTTAATTCATGTCGGGTTTAGCCAGTTTTCATCACGATTGGCTAACTGTGGATTGGTATTGGTGGGGGACTTTAGTCTAATCGCTCACAGCAAACCAACCTAGTATGGGTGTCCCTGACTAGTACAGCTTAGCTGATCATGGCAATACACACTTCACCGCGTTAAGGTATTCCCATATATATATATATATATATATATATATATATATATATATATATATATATATATATATATATAAAGTTTAAATGTTGAATGTGGTAGAAACTTTTTTTAGGTTGAGAAACGACTCAACTTTAAGAAAGAGACATGTTACACCGGTAGGTGGTCAATTGTTGACTGTAGTAGCCACAGTGGAAAGATTATGTCTAGC
Source organism: Palaemon carinicauda (assembly GCF_036898095.1). Lineage (NCBI taxonomy): Eukaryota > Metazoa > Arthropoda > Malacostraca > Decapoda > Palaemonidae > Palaemon > Palaemon carinicauda. The sequence goes on from NC_090734.1 coordinate 140,264,649, forward strand.
ATCCGAAATCCTTGCTAAGAAATGTTAACACCCAATATAAAAATTTTCTCTGAGAAAGCAAAGACCGACGGCTTTAAAAGAGTCGACTCATCACTAACGCCTGTTTATACTTTGAACGGTGGTTGCATACTTTGAAAACCAAGCGTCGATACGATTTCTTTCTACATTCTTGCGAAGGAAAACTGTTCAGAAGAGAAAACTTATGTATATAAATGTCGGGAAACAGTCGCTCTCAAAAAAAAAAAAATAATGAACTCTTGTTTTCTAAGTGCCTCGATAATGGAGATTTGAAGATGTGAAATACACACTTTGATACTTTTAAGTACTCAACACTACAGTATTGGCTGAAATACCATCAGTGGGACTACTTACTTTGTACTGAGTACCGAATAGAAGGTAAGATAGACACTTTTTTTAAAAAGTTCATGTCAATGGTAGGCCTACTGGTAGTGGAAAAAAAATATTTGAACATTGCTTCAACGTTATGTTTATTTTCCTCGTAGCGCAATGTGTATGTATACATAATGGTCCTTAGGCAGAGGATTGATACTCTATTACTCGTTCTTAGGCACTGATTGAACATTGTATATATTAATTTGCCTTCTGTTTATCTAATTCTAAAAAATGCATGTATTTGAGTGTCTGTGGAAAAAGTAACACAAACCATGAATGCAAATGAACAAAAATATGCCTACACACATTTCTCATGCCTTCGGTCACAAATGCAGAACAATTAATGTCAGTTTATTCCCTCTGGTGATGAGAATTTCTATGTAGCAATGTGATGTAACGATCTTACATTTTAACAGAAAACCAAAATGATTTCATGTTGAAAGTATGAAAGATTGAAAATAAAATCCTTGGTACTTTGGAATAATTTATTATGCTACATTGGTCTACGTTATACTGAGCTTTTTTAGTTTCGATTTATTTTTTTCCTTTGGTTTTATCTTAGTTTTTTGCTATATTAAAGTATATTATTTGAAATACTGAATACATTTGCTTGAAGCTAAATGAGCTTTGTAGATAGACAATCTATCATCTTACACAGGTTTCCAAAAATATAGTTTCAAGTCTCGATAGTAAATATTGCATAGATTTGTAAAGCAAAGGATAATGGCACACATAATATTTAACACGTGTAAAGGCAAGAGTGTTCAATAAAGTTTATGATAACAAATTTGGAAAACAAACATTCTAAACACTTTATGTTGGGATTTTGCTATTATCAGTTTTGTGAAATGCCACATAAATAATAAGATATAGTTGTGGATTGGACGATTATAAATGTCTGATTTGATAATGTGAAGCATTCAATATTTTTGTAAATTAAATCATTTTAGAAGTCTGGTGTGATTAGGTATTTTAAACGTCTCATTGATATAGTAATTAGATATTAAAAGTTTAATCTAGGTTGATTAGATGATAATAAACAAATGATGTAATCAACCATAGATACCCTATTTAATTAACATTGTAGAACGTTGCATTTATATCCGGTTGTGGAGCAAGTTATCCCAGACGTGTGATATGATTAGCAATGAAAATTCACACAGAGGATTAGATTTATCAGCCTATCAACAAAGTTAGACAGCTGATGCAATTAACAATACAAAACATCCCATAGTTGATTCGATCTCGATATGAATTATAAACGATTAGGGGATCTTAAAGATCTAAACGGACTATAGGCCTAGTTAAACCACTGCTTCAAACGTCGCAGTGGCCCCGGGAGCAGACTCTCTCCAACACATCAACGGCTTCTGGCACTCCGTTGGAAGCTGCGTGCTGGATGAGACGGTGAGCATCGCTGTCAAGATAATTCAGAAATTTTTATTTAGTTTGAAATACTTATTGATATGGTTATCAAGCTTAATTTGATAGAAGCACCATGAACATTGACTGTGAAGGTAATCAAGATTATTTTAAATCTTGTTAGAATACTTATTGATATGATTATTAAGCTTAATCTGTTAGAAGCACCATGAACTTTGATTGTGAAGGTAATTTAGATTTTTTTATTCAGTTTGGAATACCTATTGATATGATTATCAAGCTTAATTTGTTAGGAGCACCATGAACATTGACTGTGAAGGTAATCAAGATTATTTTAAATCTTGTTAGAATACTTATTGATATGATTATCAAGCTTAATTTGTTAGAAGCACCATGAACTTTGATTGTGAAGGTAATTTAGATTTTTTTATTCAGTTTGGAATACCTATTGATATGATTATCAAGCTTAATTTGTTAGGAGCACCATGAACATTGACTGTGAAGGTAATCAAGATTATTTTAAATCTTGTTAGAATACTTACTGATATGATTATCAAGCTTAATCTGTTAGATGCACCATGAACTTTGATTGTGAAGATAATTTAGATTATTTTATTCAGTTTGGAATACCTATTGATATGATCATCAAGCTTAATTTGTTACAAGCACCATGAACTTTGACTATGAAGATAATCAAGATTATTCTAAATCTTGTTAGAATACTTATTGATATGATTATCATGCTTAATTTGTTAGAAGCACCATGAACTTTGTCTGTGAAGATAATTTAGATTTTTTTTATTCAGTTTGGAATACCTATTGATATGATTATCAAGCTTAATCTGTTAGAAGCACCATGAACTTAGATTGTGAAGATAATTTAGATTTTTTTTTATTGTTTGGAATACCTATTGACATGATTATCAAGCTTAATCTGTTAGGAGCACCATGAACTTTAACTGTGAAAATAATAAAGATTATTCTAAGTCTTGTTAGGAATACTTATTGATATGATTATCATGCTTAATTTGTTAGAAGCACCATGAACTTTAACTGTGAAGATAATAAAGATTATTCTAAATCTTGTTAGGAATACTTATTGATATGATTATCATGCTTAATTTGTTAGAAGCACCATGAACTTTAACTGTGAAGATAATAAAGATTATTCTAAATCTTGTTAGGAATACTTATTGATATGATTATCATGCTTAATTTGTTAGAAGCACCATGAACTTTAACTGTGAAGATAATAAAGATTATTCTAAATCTTGTTAGGAATACTTATTGATATGATTATCATGCTTAATTTGTTAGAAGCACCAAGAACTTTAACTGTGAAGATAATAAAGATTATTCTAAATCTTGTTAGGAATACTTATTGATATGATTATCATGCTTAATTTGTTAGAAGCACCATGAACTTTAACTGTGAAGATAATAAAGATTATTCTAAATCTTGTTAGGAATACTTATTGATATGATTATCATGCTTAATTTGTTAGAAGCACCATGAACTTTAACTGTGAAGATAATAAAGATTATTCTAAATCTTGTTAGGAATACTTATTGATATGATTATCATGCTTAATTTGTTAGAAGCACCATGAACTTTAACTGTGAAGATAATAAAGATTATTCTAAATCTTGTTAGGAATACTTATTGATATGATTATCATGCTTAATTTGTTAGAAGCACCATGAACTTTAACTGTGAAGATAATAAAGATTATTCTAAATCTTGTTAGGAATACTTATTGATATGATTATCATGCTTAATTTGTTAGAAGCACCATGAACTTTAACTGTGAAGATAATAAAGATTATTCTAAATCTTGTTAGGAATACTTATTGATATGATTATCATGCTTAATTTGTTAGAAGCACCAAGAACTTTAACTGTGAAGATAATAAAGATTATTCTAAATCTTGTTAGGAATACTTATTGATATGATTATCATGCTTAATTTGTTAGAAGCACCATGAACTTTAACTGTGAAGATAATAAAGATTATTCTAAATCTTGTTAGGAATACTTATTGATATGATTATCATGCTTAATTTTTTAGAAGCACCATGAACTGTGACTGTGAAGATGATTAAGGTTATTTTAAATCTTGTCAGGAATATCCATTGACAGATTATCAAGCTTATTTTTTTAGAAGCACCATGAACTTTGGCTACGAAGATAATTAAGGTTATTTTAAATCTTGTTAGGAATACCTATTGATAAGATTATCGAGGTTAATTTTTTAGAAGCACCATGAACTTTGACTGTGAAGATAAATAAGATTATTCTAAATCATGTTAGGAATGCTCATTGATATGATTATCAAGCTTAATTTTTTAGAAGCACCATGAACTTTGACTGTGTAGATAATTAAGATTATTTTAAATCTTGTTAGGAATACCCATTAATATGACTGTTAGGCTTAATTTGTTAGAAATACCATGGTCTTAATGTTCTTTATTTACCGCATTACTTAAGGCATTGTATAAATAGCCTTCTATTCCATAGAACTTTTTCTACAAAAAGGTAAATAAGTTACTTCGTTTAGAATAATCATTGTTATAAAGGGTCAAGTCTGTTTAGACAAAGTACATACGTTTAGTTTCCAAAGTATCAGTACACCATGGCATTTGGTGTCACGAATAGATCTTATTTTCCCGTTAAGTTAAAATTTCACAAATTTCAGTATTTCCTGTATTATACTTATATATGACAAGTACCATTTTCTTTTTGACTAGGAGCGTGAAATAATTAATCCCTTAATGAACAAAATACAGTTTATATACAAAATGAAATGACAACTATATTGTATTTTGCATTAAGGTATAAACAAAGATTTTTTTTTAAATGCATCTGCCGTATACTGTATTCAGTATAGATATAAACATTAACTTGTTTAATTGAGAAACTGTAATGAATCTTCCATGTTATCACGCAAATGTTTCCGTTATTCTTTGAAATATACAATGAAAATTCAGAATATAACAAATGAATCTACAAACCCGGGTTCAAGGCCGATCTTGTATCCCTGAAGATGCCCAACAGCCAAGTTATAGGAGGCATGGGGATGCCCCTGGTCGGCTGCCTTCTTGAACCATTCCATGGCCGCCGTGTGGTTCTTCTCCACGCCTTTTCCTATGGGGATTTAAAGGGTTTCTTTATTCATAACGAAAATGGTGAAGGATAAGTGTTTTTGCTTGGAGTGGGGTGTAATAACTGCCGAACAGGCAATAGGGCTATCTTTGGTTAATTTACCTTGAGGGTTGGTTTTCTGGTCTTATACTGCAGGGGTTCGAAAGGTTTCATTATCGTTAACGAAAACGGTGAAGCGTTAAATTTTTTGCTTAGCGTAGGGTATAATTGTTGAACATGTAATATGACTGTTTTTTGCTTATTTTACGTTAAGGGCTGCTTTTCTGGTCTAATACTGCAGGGATTCGAAAGGTTTCACTATTGTTAACGAAAATGGTGAAGAATTCAAGTTTTTGCTTGACATAGGGTTGCAATAACTGCCGAACAGACAATATGGCTGTCTTTGGTTACTTTACTTTAAAGGCTGCTTTTCTGGTCTTATACTGCAGGGATTCGAAATGTTTCATTATCATTAACGAAAATGGGGAAGAATTAAAGCTTTTGCTTGGCGTAGGGTGCAGTAACTGCCGAATAGACACTATGGCTGTCTTTGGTTACTTTACTTTGAGGCCTGCTTATACTGCAGGGGGACTTACACCTGTATTTTAATCACAAGTTATTGACCTAAGTCTTGGAGAGACTGGTGAAGGAGGAACACCAGTGGAAGAATTTTGGAAATATGAATATGCTGTGCATATACATGAAAGATAAAGACTGACAAAAGGATTAGGAAGTAATATGTAAAATAAAATTGTACATATTCATGCTCGATGATATCAAAAGAAGACAGTAACAAGTAAGTCTTAACCGGTTCCATATCAATGAAGATATTAAGACTTTCAAAAGGAAGCTGAAGTCTTTCATGTTTTCTAAATGGTTCGATAATCTTGATTTATCAATGAACGAGCAATATGCGGCATGAACTGCTGTATGTCTTAAAATGTATACGATAAAATGGCTGTGAAGGGTCCTGTAGAGACTATGATTCCCCTGCAGTGTAGGACCAGTAAAGCAGCCCTTGAGGTAAAGTAAACAATTTTTTTTTTATTAGATCGCTGGCACTGAGTGCCAACACATGCTCTTGTCTTCTAGAACAACCCGAAAGAGACTATTTCTATCCAAGTGACAAGGATTTACTTTAAAAATTTCCAAGCTTAAAACATTTAAATTAAAAATCTTAAAGTTTTTAGAACGAATATTAGAGAAAAGTTTGTCTTTGGAGATATTGTAAAAGGGAAACTTAATACTGTATAAAGGCCTTGATTTTGAAAAGTTATCTTCCACAAAACGAATTATCCATAGCAGAAAAAAGGGAACATTCAAGAAAATGATAGATATGTATTTATGGGGGGTAACATTTTGCTTTCCATCTTACCGACTAAGAGTTTGTGACCAACAGTAGCCTGGGCTTCTTTGTGTCCGAAATGTGCGTATGCTTTGGTGACGTGGAAATGCATGTGTTCTCCGTGGTACCAAGCATAGTATACCAGGCCGATGGCCAAGGCCACGACCAGAACCTAGAAAATACCATTATTAATATTCATATTGATTTTAAAAATTCCACCCAACTGTATCAATGTCTGTTCATCAAAAATGGTATTACAGGTCCTCAACTTACAAACTTAATTAGTCCCAAGAAGCTGTTTGTAAGCTGAATTGTTTGTTAGATTTGGCCTAGGGTAGACCTAACCTGAATCCATACCTATGATATTCAGCTGCAAGAGTCAATAAATTGCCAAGTTTCAAATGAAATAGATATCAGGTTATTGTTAATGTTTTACTTACTGTATTAAATGATATAATATTGTTTTATTACAGTATTTATTTATCTTATCTTTGTTACTTTCAATTGGATTTGTGTTTGTGCTTGCAAGTTGAGGACCTTCCGTTTATTCAAAAGACATTAATTTTAAATATGACCTCTAGTAAAAAAAAAAAAATCATATTTACAAATTTAATTATGGATGTCTTATAGGATGACTAAAAATGACAATACCTGAAGAATTATACACAACCAAGAATCTGGAAGCTTTCGCCTCGCAAGGTACACCTTTCCTCCATAGGGGAGGGAATCGTCCCAATCTGTAGGAACGTACCTGGGGCCTTTTCCCTTCTTTTCACCTGTGGAGGAAGAAAATATGAAGACATTAAGAGACATTAACAATTTAAAGACATTAATGGATTTCAAAGTAATTTTCAGGAACTGTGGTCATTTTAACAAAAAAAATCTCCATATTTGCCCAGATTCACCCGCATAGCCTCATTTTACAAGCGAGTCACAAATATGTCAAATGAATTTCATATACGCCAGTAAGTTACAAGTAATTCTAGAGCTATTCCAGAGAGATACGCGAATTCATCAAGCAAATTTACAATATCTCCAGTAAGGAAAAAGATAAGAAAAGTATTTGTTAGATAAAGATCCCCTTACCCGACAACAGTGGTTCTGTATCTTCGGTCTCTTTGTGTACCTCCTCAGTGGCTGCAGCTGCAGGGGTTCGAGCTCTGAGCCTTGCAGTGCCAGGCCGAGCTGGTTTGTTTAATCGCACCCCTAGTTTTCCTACCATAGTTACCTGCAGAATAATAATAATAGTAATAATAATAATAATAATAATAATCATTTATGTATAAGGTATTTATGAACTATGCCTCCTAATTATTACAGTGGTAATGTGTTCGCATAGCATTCGCATGGAAGCAGTTCGACCCCAGCCCGGGACTGTGAGTTTAGGTTGTTTACTGGGGAGGCCACTGTTGTGGTATGGCACCACAGTGGGGTGTTGGGCTTGTCCGGCTGATGTCCTGATTAGAATCCATTCTAATGAAACTGGCACTGAAACCTGATACCATTATCTTTAGATACAAAGATAGCCTCGCAAAACATTTCTGTGTTGGTAGGTGTTATCGCCAGCGTGATCACCTCACGCAGACTGTAAACGACACTAAAGGTTAAAGTACATTCATGGTTCTTTCCTCTCTCATCTGCAATTCTCCCTGCCTTTAGATTTTCATTGGTTCAGTTTGGTTTCCTGTTTTGTTCCTTTCAGTCTCCTCCTGTTTTGTTCCTTTCAGTCTCCATCTATTTTGTTCCTTTTAGTCGCCACCTGTTTTGTTCCTTTAAGTCGCCTCCTGTTTTGTTCCTTTCAGTCTTCTCCTGTTTTGTTCCTTTCAGTCTCCTCCTGTTTTGTTCCCTTCAGTCTCCTCCTGTTTTGTTCCCTTCAGTCTCCTCCTATTTTGTTCCTTTTAGTCGTCTCCTGTTTTGCTCCTTTCAGTCGCCTCCTGTTTTGTTCCTTTCAGTCTCCTCCTGTTTTGTTCCCTTCAGTATCCTCCTGTTTTGATCCCTTCAGTCTCCTCCTGTTTTGTTCCCTTCAGTCTCCTCCTATTTTGTTCCTTTTAGTCGTCTCCTGTTTTGCTCCTTTCAGTCTCCTTCTGTTTTGTTCCTTTCAGTTTCCTCCTGTATTTTTCCTTTCAGTCTCCTCCTATTTTGTTCCTTTCAGTCTCCACCTGTTTTGTTCCTTTCAGTCTCCACCTGTTTTGTTCCTTTCAGTCTCTTCCTGTTTTATTCCTTTTAGTCGCCTCCTGTTTTGTTCCTTTTGGTCGCCTCCTGTTTTGTTCTTACAGTCTCCTTCTATTTTGTTTCTTTCAGTCTCCTTCTAGTTTGTTCCTTTCAGTCTCCTCCTGTTTTGTTCTTTTCAGTCTCCTCCTATTTTGTTCCTTTCAGTCTCCTATTTTGCTCCTTTCAGTCTCCTGTTTTGTTCCTTTGTCTCCTCCTGTTTTGTTCCTTTCAGTCTCCTGTTTTGTTCATTTCAGTCTCCTCCTATTTTGTTCCTTTCAGTCTCCTCCTGTATTTTTCCTTACAGTCTCCTCCTATTTTGCTCCTTTCAGTCTCCACCTGTTTTGTTCCTTTCAGTCTCCTCCTATTTTGTTCCTTTCAGTCTCCTCCTGTATTTTTCCTTACAGTCTCCTCCTATTTTGCTCCTTTCAGTCTCCTCCTATTTTGTTCTTTTCTGTCTCCTCCTATTTTGTTCTTTTCTGTCTCCTCCTATTTTGTTCCTTTCAGTCTCCTCCTATTTTGTTCCTTTCAGTCTCCTGTTTTGTTCCTTTCAGTCTCCTCCTATTTTGTTCCTTTCAGTCTCCTCCTATTTTGTTCCTTTCAGTCTCCTCTTATTTTGTTCCTTTCGGTCTCCTCCTATTTTGTTCCTTTCATTCTCCTCCTATTTTGTTCCTTACAGTCTCCTCCTTTTTTGTTCCTTTCAGTCTCCTCTTGTTTTGTTCCTTTCAGTCTCCTCCTGTTTTGTTCCTTTCAGTCTCCTGTTTTGTTCCTTTTAGTCTCCTCCTAATTTGTTCTTTTCAGTCTCCTCCTGTTTTGTTCCTTTTAGTCGCCTCCTGTTTTCCTTTCAGTCTCCTGTTATGTTCCTTTCAGTCGCCTCCTGTTTAGTTCCTTTCAGTTTCCTACTGTTTTGCTGTCTATCTTCTTTGTCTTTAATTTGCTTCAATTTTATCATTGCACATTATAAGCAATCATTCGCGCAAACTGCAGCTTATGAAGAACCCGTTAATCCTTTTAAGCTACAACAATTATAGTAATTAATCTAATAATAATAACATATTCTTTACAAAAGGTCATTCACACCTGCAGTTTATTCACAAGTTATTGACGTTACAAAACGTAACGTAATCTTGAAAGTTCTTTAAAATAAACACAGAAGTTGAGGGTTACCAATGTTTTCTTCGGACCCATGTTATGCATATAATTGCATAACTAGAACTGGAAGTCTCTCTCTCTCTCTCTCTCTCTCTCTCTCTCTCTCTCTCTCTCTCTCTCTCTCTCTCTCTCTCTCTCTCAATATATATATATATATATATATATATATATATATATATATATATATATATATATATATATATATATATATATATATATATATATATATATATAAAATGTGTGTGTGTGTATTTTTACGTGTGTACGTGTATATATCATAAGTTAAGAAGCCGTTTTCCTTAGCAGAAGAAGCTCCAGAAGGATAAACATTCATCCCAAGATTTTACAGTTATTTTACGGAAAATTTTTAAGTGTACTGTAGTAACTCCAAGGTCCCCCCCCCTACCGTAATCCCTTGCAAATACACAAAATTTTACTTTCTTTTCATCACTTTTTTGTACCTCATCTATTTTTCTTAACCTATCGTTAAATATGTTTACTCGCAAATACATGTAAGACACAACCCGTAAAAATAATACTTAAATACATAAAGTTTCTATTAAAAAGAATTCACTCGTTATTGTAACTTTCGTAATTCGACTGTTAGTCCGGGGTCCTCTTTTCCTCTTTTTAAATCATCACTTCTATTTCAGACCCCTCAAATCTTTTCCCCTCGTGTTCCCTCTTGTTTTGCATGACTTCCCCTCCCTCATTCGCGTGTTTACTTGCCGTTTCTTAGCAACGGTAATTACATGAGAGACAGATCGATTCGAAAGGCGGTGAAAATGTGGAAGGTAAGGTGTGTGTTTTGACCCAAAGGGAGAGAGAGAGAGAGAGAGAGAGAGAGAGAGAGAGAGAGAGAGAGAGAGAGAGAGAGCAGTACTTGTTAACAGAGAGGATACATGGTACACATCAATTATTATTATTATTATTAGTTTTGCTTCTTTTTCATCATAATAATTATGTTATTGTTACTGTTATTGACTCCGCCAACGAAGTTGGAAGGAGGTTATGTTTTACCCACTGTTTGTGTGTGTGTGTGTTTATGAACAGCTTCCTGGCCACAATTTTAATCGCAGAGTAATGAAACTTGCAATAATTAACTGTAATGTTAAATGCTGGAAGTTATTAAATTTTGGAAGGTCAATATCATAGGTCAAGGTTATGGTCAAGCAAAATGTCTAATTCACGTAATCAGCCATAAGTTTGGACATCGTTGTCACAGAGTCTTCAAACTTGGTTCATAATTGAGTGTATGAAAATCCACGCCAGTTAATAAGTTAATACATGTTAAGGTTAAAGGTCAAGGTTGAGCAAACTGTCGAGAAAAAGGCTGTTGCGGGCGGAAGTCCGCGCTCTACTAATTGCTGCTCTTTATATATGTAAAATACCCTAACATAATCTACGCCAATCTTGCCTCTCCAGGGTAGCAGTGCTTGAGTTGTCCCTAACTTTTATATACACCAATCGTAGAAAGGTTTCCTCCTCTCACTGTATTCCTTAAATTTAATAACTTCGTCGACAATGGTAACGTAATGAGGAACTGCAAATCTAGTCTGCATGAACAACGCTTACCAATTCATGCTAATTTTCAGTACAGATCATTGCGAACTTCGGTCTTTTCCTTTATGGCTTAAGCTATTATTATTATTATTATTATTATTATTATTATTATTATTATTATTATTATTATTATTATTATTATTATTATTATTATTATTATTATTATCTAGTAAAATTCGTGACTTAGGGGTATCTCATTACATTAACTTGTCACTCAATGCTAAAGTACACAATGTAGTAAATCCACTGGACATAATCTTGGAAACATTGCATTTATAAAGAGGTATCTGAATGAATATTTTGTAAACAAACTTGTGATAAACTGTATTATTACCAGGATTGAATACTGCAGCTCAAGCTACTACAATCTACCCAGATTACAATTTAAGAAACTACAAAACATAGTAAACAAGGAGCAGGATTGAAAAAAGATGGCCCCCCCCCCCGAGAGAGGATTACTCTTATACTAATTGAATTACATTGGATGTCTTTTAAAACTAGAATAGACTTTAATATGTGTACAATAACCTTTCAAGTTATCAGAACCGGACGTCCAAAATATTTATGGTAAGAGAATTGTTGCATGTCGTGCAACCAACGAAGCATGTTGACACGAGAATAGTTACAGATGGTTTCAAATTATTGGAGCCTAGATACATATCTACTGTATGATCTAGATTCTAGAGCTTTCAAATATGCGGTTTCAAGACTATAAAAATTTCCACTAGACACCCGGAATACTGAAGATATTACGGCTTTCAAGAGGGAACTGAAGACTTTCTTGTTTTTTAAATGTTTCGAAAATGTGGATTTGGCAAAAAACATGCAATATGTTGTGCGATACGCAAAATACCTAAGAATGTATACGATAAACTGATATTGTAGGTCCTGTAGTGCGTAGTGTTCCCCTGTGTGATAAGATCAGGAAAACAACCTTTAAAGTAAAGTATTTTTTCCTTTCCTCACTGGGCTATTTTTCCATGTTGGAGCCCTTGGCTTTATAGCTTAATACTTTTCCTACTAGGATTGTAGCTTAGCTACTTTAGTAACGATAGCAATAGCTATAACAATAATAATTCAGTTACCGTACTTAGCGAAGTTCTGCTGGAAGCAAAGGGAAAATCTATGGAAGATTTTAGGAATCAGAGAACTTCTTCAAAGAAGCAGAAAAAGATTAAGAATTTGTAATGGTTAACAATTACTGAATCATGCATTTCTAGTAAAGTTTATATCCAAGGATTTAGTACTAATAGTAACCTTTAATGCTGGGTGCTTTATCATTTTCTTATCAATTTTGTACTACGTAAAACACCATTAGAAACGTCATTGTCATGATATCTTTATCTTGCTTGTATTTATTTTTCTTGGACTGAATTTTTGTCAATTTACAAGAAGTTAAGTTTATTTAAAATTTACTGACAAAGTATAGGTATTCTGTATACATTGCAATGCACTTAGGTATGTACATGATTAAAAAAAGGAAAAACAATATGAATGAAGTGATGGATCCCAGTTATCTAGTGACAGACGAATTGTAATATCTTGCTGTAATTGTCCCTTCATACATTGCCATATATATATATATATATATATATATATATATATATATATATATATATATATATATATATTATATATATATATATATATATATATATATGTATATATATATATATATATATGTATATATATATACATATATATATATATACATACATATATACATATATATATATATATATATATATATATATATATATATATATATATATATATATATATATATATATATATATATACATATATATATATATATACACATATATATATATACATATATACATATATATATACATATATATATATATATATATATATATATATATATATATATATATACATATATATATATATATACATATATATATATATATACATATATATATATATATATATATATATATATATATATATACATATATATGTATATATATACATATATATATATACATATATATGTATATATATACATATATATATACATATATATATGTATATATATACACACACACACATATATATATATATATACATATATATATATATATACATATATATATATATATATATATATATATATATATATATATATATATATATATATATATATACATAATATATATATATATATATATATATATATATATATATATATATATATATATATATGTATATATATATATATATATATATATATATATATATATATATATATATATGTGTGTGAGAGAGAGAGAGAGAGAGAGAGAGAGAGAGGAGAGAGAGAGAGAGAGAGAGAGGAGAGAGAGAGAGAGAGAGAGAGAGAAAGTTCTTTGATTCCAAATCACACAACAAATACCTCTAGTTTCCACATGCCTTCAACAACCTCTCTATAACAAACTTCCCTTTACTGCTCGGCTATCACATTAATCGATACTACCATGGACATTTCGTGAAGGTTATTCCAGAGTATTTTAAGACCATCTTACGGTTTATAGCTTATTGATTGGCCTCCGCTGTCTTGTCGAGTTGTAGAAGTGTGAACCCTATGCTCCAGTACTCTTGATTCAAGTCCGAATGCTTGACAAAATTCAGAGTTTGTTTTTGAGTTTGTTGTAATATACTTTTTTTCGTTGCTTTCAAAAGTTTATTCTAAGTCTGCATTGCAGGGTAGATAATAAACAACAATTATAAATGATAGATTATAAAGACAAGTGAATATACATGAAGAATCTAGGAGGCGTTCATTCCTATTTCTTTTCTCAGGATTCGAAGACAAGCACTGTTCGGATTAATGACTATCAGTTGATCACTAAAGCTTTCAGGGTCAGCTTATATCCTATTATATCATCTTGCCTTCCATATACAGTAATCACAACTCTCAGGATTATTGATAAACAAACATTGATCCTTCACATTTTCTGAGAAGTTTGATTTATGTTTTTAGTCTTCAGGTGCTTTAGATATGGCATCTTCTCGACTTCCAGTGGACTACTTTACTCTTGACATTGGAATTTTCTTGATCCTTTTTTCTCTATCTTGAAAGCTACAACTATATCCAGATTGTGATAACATCTTTGTCTTTGATATACCGTAGTTTCTAAACACAGCTCCTATTGTGAGTACGGAGTTACAACACTCTCATTTCTTGAATATTGCAATTTTCGGGAACGAAACTTTTATCAGCGCTTATATTTCTAATAAACAAGTAGTGAGGAAACTCGATGTACCTCAGTAGAAGATCTATTGATATTAGGAATCTATTACATTTTGTCCTTAATAAAGTCTCTAAACACAGCGCCTATTGTGAGCAAGCAATTACACAATCTCATTTCTTGAATATTACAATTTTCGGGAACGAAACACTTATCAGCACTTATTTTCATAAGAAATAATTAATAAGGGAACTCGATATGCCTCAGTAGAAGCTCTCTTAATGTCAGGAATGTATTGTAGAACTTACTTATTTTCAGAAGACTGTTGTTGAAAGCCACGTCAAGGCAACGTCAGGCCAAGAACTAATACCTTTCTCACGTTCGTGCAAGACTCCCCTCTCTTGCTCTCCCCCTCCCCTTTCCCCTTCCTCGTTTTATCCCCTCCCTCCAGAATATTCATTTAAAGTATAGGCAAAAATGCCTCCATTTTTTCCCTACCCCAACACTCTCTCTCTCTCTCTCTCTCTCTCTCTCTCTCTCTCTCTCTCTCTCTCTCTCTCTCTCTCTCTCTCTCTCTCTCTCTCTCTCTCTCTCTCTCTCTCACTTACTTACTTACTTACAGGGCTATTTTCCTAATCATATCACACAAGGAAACTATATGCACTACAGGACCCGCAAAATCTGTTTGTCGTTTACATTCTCATGTAATTAGAGTATCACATGGCGTATTCCTGGATAACTGTCAAATCCATATTATCGAGTGACTTAGAAAAAAAGAAAGTATTTGGCTTCTTCTTGAAAAGTCTTAAATCTTCAGTGTTTTGGATGTCTAGTGGGAACTTGTCATATACAGTAGTCTTGGGTTCGCATATTTTAAAGTTCTAGAACCTACTGTAAAGATCAATCTTGGCTCCAGTAACTTGAAACCATATGTAACTATTCATGTGTCACCATGATTCGTAGGTTGTACGATGTGTAACAATTCTCTTGGATATTTTGGACCTCCGGTTCTGATAAATTCATGGGTCATTGTGCATATCTTAAACTTTATTCTGGCTTTAATAGGCAGCCAATGTAATTCAACTAGTGTGAGAGAACCCTTTCTTGGGGTGGAACACCTTTTATCAATCTTGCTCCTCTGTTTATTATGTTTCTTTAGTTGCACTTTGGGTATATTGTAATAGATGTAGTTACATCAGGAGCCCTTCTTGGTAATAGCACAGTTAATCACAAAATCACATGTTTCGTCACAGAATATTCATCCAGATACCTCCTTACATAAACAATCCCTCTAAGGTGATATCCAGTGAGTCTTATATTATTTATTTGAGCACTGAGATAAAGGTTACAGTCAAGTGATACACCCAAGTCACGGGACCAGGTTGTTATTAATATTTATTTGAATGTCACCCATATTTCTTAAGTTGTTTTGGTTTTCTACCATCATAGACTCAATTTTATTTTATACAATTTTAGTTGTTTCACTATTACCATTCCCTAAAGCTAGTAAGAACACGATTTAAAGTTTCAAGGGTATCATCAATGTCATTTAAGGAGAAGTAAAATTTGTTTATTATCTGCAAATAGATTAAACTTCACTTCATGCTTCTGTAGTACTCTTTATAGACCCATAGTATAGATACAAAATAAGATTGGCCCTAGTACACTTCCCTTGGGTACTCCTCTGTTTAATGGTTCTCACGATGAAAGAGTTTCCAGTTCGCACGCAGTAGTTTCTATCAACCATCCAAATCTTTTAGGTATTCGAAAGCTTTATCATCCATCCAATGGACTGTAAATCAGATTGGACTAGTACACTTCCCTTAGGTACGCCTTTGTCTATCCATTTTTTTTTTTTTTTTTTTAAGTTTGTGGGTATTATAAAGTACAGCAACCAGCTGGATTCTTTGCTTCATTTGTAGTGGAATGTTTCTGTGTTGTATTTGATGATCAATCTATATTTTTCTCAGTTTGCGAGTTGTGATAAAAAGGCTTATTAATTCCATATTACTTATGAGTGAATGGCTTTCTCTATTCAATACACAGATGTCTAGTTATGTCATATCCCTATCATTTATTGTTAATTTATTTTCATCATTTATTTGTTTCCTTATTTCCTTTCCTCACTGGGCTATTTTTCCCTATTGGAGCCCTTAGGCTTATAGCATCTTGCTTTTCCAACTAGGGTTGTAGCTTGGTTAGTAATAATAATAATAATAATAATAATTCGTACACGGTAGACCCTATCAGACAAAAGAATCTTTTAGATATTTAAAAGCTTTATCTTCAGTTCCAGCGGACTGTAATTCATCAAGCA
>NC_090734.1:140283845-140401439 GCF_036898095.1 Palaemon carinicauda
AGGACGACTCCGTAACACCAACACGAGTCAACGTGCTATTCTGTGTACAGTGGGCAACTAAATTTAATGTGTTCTGGATAATATATAAATTTCAGCCATGCAGAGTGACGATGTAAGTTTAATGATTTAACCAGACTGATGTTTTCTTTAGGGTAATATATGAAACTTTAATTTGTAGCGAAACTAGAATTCGCCATGAGGAATAGAAGAGCTCTGTCTGTTTTGGGCATGTCTTTCTATGTATCTATTTAGTCTATGGCACAGTAAGTAACGGATTATTGGACTAAAACGTGAACACCAATAGATTGACGACATAATTTAACCTGTGACTTATCCTTAGCAGCAGTATTCCCCCTTAGAATCCGTGTTCTTAGCTTACCCCAAGACAAGTCTTAACCTTGTGTTTACTTCCCGACCGGAATCCTCCTGAAACTCGATTTTTCAGATGCATTTCCTAGTTTAAATCGTCTTTAGAAGTTTAAAAGGTTGTCATTCTCTCATTCAAAATGTTTATAAACTCACCAGTAACATCTTTTATACTCTCAAAAGGTTAGTGCCCATGTGTCTGTATTGGCCCTAGTAAAGACTATCCTCTTTAAATGACTATCAAAGAACTTTTAATTTATCGGATTTGGAGATAACTAGTGGGGTGTATGTAGATTGACGGACCAGACTAACAATTATTAGAGCCTTTGTATAACAATAGTTAGGGCCTCATGCGGATAGAAAATGATAATTTCCTTAACGATTTTTAGTCATTTGTAAGTCGTGGCCGTCGTACCACAAAACTCATGTTTTTCATTCATTTACCCAAGAGCACCAATATTACATATAATAATGCTTGTCGAGTGTATTTTTGTTACCTAACATCAGTGTCGACGGATGGCCGATTGAATGTATTAGTGCATTTCATTGTTATAAATCATTGCAGCACTAATAGCATAGGTGCCAATAAGTCTACCGTAGGCTTGAGCTAGGGCTTGTAGCATTCTGCTTTTCTAACTAGTGTATCAGCTGGGTCTGTAATAATAATAATGATTATGAAAAGAAATATTTGTTCCTACACAAATACAAACCCTTCGTTCTTTACTATGGATATATGTTTCGGTGCGACCTTGAATCTAGCCAGGCACTTTAATGCAAGGTATCAATGACTTTCTGCTAATTATCAGGGTAACAGGCCATAGACTGACCACCCTGCTCACACACTCATCCAGTGAGATCCCTCACTTTTGTTTTTGGGTCAGTAGAGTAAAGATGGGCCATCTCACTCCCCTGTTAACCCCTGTCTTTAAACTTATTGAAATTTCCCTTTTCTTTTGCATGTGTGCTTGGTCTTGAGGAATTTCTACAATGTTGGTTTCTCATGACACAGCAAGCGGCACATTTATGTCTGCCATGGAGGCGAATCCTCATCACCTTTGTCTTGGTGAAGACAAAACTCTTACATAGGCTTCTCCATGCAATCAGTGTTGGGAGTGGTCTTCCTCCTATAGTCTATTTTTTATAGCGGTGCATATTTGCACTGAGTCACAGGGGTGCCCTTTTAGCTCGGAAAGGTTCCTGATACCTGATTGGTCGGAAGTATTTTTGTCCGAACACCTTCATTATTCTCGAATGATTACCAAGTAATGTGAATCGAAACTTATTTATTAACCTATATTTCTCCATCATATATATGTTTTGTCAATAAACAATGTTAAAGAATAAATATATTATAAAGAATCGTCTTGGTAAATCTAAATTTAATAACACGATCCGCCGAAGTCAACGACAGCAGCTTGTTTTCGGTTGCACGCTTTGTAATTTTGTAATTTTTCACATATTTTAACACAAATTGGGATAAATTACACTCAGCATAAGTTAAACATGTTATTATAAACTTTCTTTGAATACCAGAATTTACCAAAAACATGGAATTAATAAAACCTGATATTTGTGAAAACTTATGGGGAGGTAAAAGAACAGCCTATAGCGGCCTGGCGGGAAAACGATCCCTTCTGGCTCGTAGACGTAGTTTTTTTTTATTTTTTTTTTCGTAATATAGTTCGGCCTATTCCTTTCAGTTTAAATAGTCTTGCATTGTCTCTCTTAGTATTTTCCCACATTCCTGTTCCTCACCTAATATCTATCTATTTTCCCCGATATCCCTACTTTCATAGCCTATATGGGATATCCCCACTACGGTTCCTTATTTCTTATCCTCTGTCGAAAGTGATGGCTTGAAGGGAAGCGCGTGCTAGTCTCATTAAAATAGTGAAGAGGCGGGAATAAAAAAATACTATGTTTAATATCAGGTTTACAGAATAGGTTATACTTGCTACACAGCATAAAATTTATGTTGTTATTATTTACATACTTACTGACGTAAGGTACAAAACATAAGGAATCGTAGTGCGGATATCACATAGGCCTATATGAAAGAAGGGATATCGGGGAAAATAGATAGATATTAGGTGAGGAACAGGAATGTGGGAAAATACGAAGCAAAATAATACAAAGAGCAATGATTAAACTGAAAGGAATAGGCCGAACTATATTACGAAAGAAAAAACAAACTGCATCTACGAGTCAGAAGGGATCGTTTTTCCGCCAGGCCGCTACAGGCTGTTCTTTCACCTCCCCATAAGTTTTCACAAATATCGGGTTTTATTAATTCCATGTTTTTGGTAAGTTCTGGTATTCAAAGAAAGTTTATAATAACATTTGTTCCGTAACCGAAATACAAACCACGCTATTTACAAAGGGTTACCTTTTAGTGCAGCTGAAATGGCGAGCCATTAGAATTTAACGAGGGTGTATTACCCCCGCGCTAGTTAGCGGGGGGGGTAGGGGAGTGGTAGCTAGCTACCCCTCCTCCCCCTCACACACAGGTGAATGCTCACTTTCACTTTTGGCTCGGACTGTGACAGACGTCTCTGTCTTGGTCCTCTCTTGGCAGCCATTGTTTGTTTTGTCTTTACTTAATCGCTTACTTTTCATTTACTCAATATATATGTAAACATGTTTTCATGTTTGTATATATATTTGAGTATAGAAATAAGTAAGTTTCCTTTTCAGATTTGTGTGTTTAGTGTACGATATCTACGTGGAGTCCTCGGCAGTTAGGCCACCACGGCGTAATTTTATGGGTGGCGATCAAGTTCGACTTATGTCTTTCTCTCTCTCTCTCTTGAGGTCGTTCACCCTTTTACTACGTGTTACTACGCCCTTGTAGATTCCTTTCCGTGTGGGGGGTTGCTACGCCGTACGTTTGTCTCAATTAGTTATGAATCTAATTGTAGTTGTTTTTTGTTTTTCAGCTTGTAGAACGATTCCTTTCGGGGTTTTCGTTCTTTCTTTAGTGTTCATTCATTTTTAAATTACATAATTACATAGTTACATAATTATAATTGTTATAATTCTGTTTTGGTTACAGCTCTCCTTCCGTGAGTGTTAGTGGTTGTGAGGGCACGTGCCTGTTGTGTAATTCTTGTTCCTTTCCCTCGGGATTCCTCTTCGGAGCCTTCCCGGGGGAATGAATGTGTACTAATATTATTTGTTTTATTTTTTTACAGTTACCGATCTAGTTCGTTTTCTGTAATATGGCAACGGTGTGAGCTGTCTGGTTGAGTCCTGGGGATTCGTCTGTTGCTGCCTCCCCCCTTGTATTTTCGTCAGGGGCGTGTCTCCTACTGGAAGTACTCCCGTGACGATTGACAGCTCTCCAGTTCATTTTAGAACTCTCAGGAGGCTTGCCTCCTTGGGCGGGTAACTTTCCTTCCGAGGGAAGTTTTTTCCTGTCCAGGCTTGAGTTTTTCCCCTATTGGGGGGTTCTTCTCTTGCCTTTTTTTCGTGCGACTATGCTCTTGGTGCTGAGCGGTCGCACCTGCAGTTTCGCTCAAGGGGCTGGGCAACTGCAGGAGCTCCTCTTCGGAGGATTGCTCCTTTTAGATCACTGGCTGACCAGTCTCTTCTACGAAGTGTTTCTCTTTCGTTCGCGAGAGAGTACACTCATAGAGACTCCTCTTCGGAGGTTTCTTCTGTTGCTGTTGCTGTTGGCCTCCCTCGTCGTAAGGGCCTTTCATCTCCCTGTAAGGGTGCTTGAGGCGCCTTTTTGGATCTCCGTTTGCAGCCTACAACTCCTTTTTCTCGATCTTCCGCCTTGGTGCAGATGGACAGCAGTCTGATCTCGTCTTCCGACGGGCAACGGTCTTCCCGACGGACAACGGTCTTCCCGACGGACAGCAATCTTCCGACGGACATCAGTCTCCCGGCGGACAACGATCCCTTCGGGGCAAAGGGTTGCCCCCACGGGGGTTTCTTCCCTTGCGTGTCAGGGTTTCCCTGCGCGCCCTTCTGCTGTGGTCTCTTCTGCTCATCAGCGCTCTCCTGTTCGTCAGCGCTTTCAAGATGATCATCCCTGCTGTTCCTGTTGGTTCCTGTTACGCGCCCTGTGCGCCCACGTTCGCCCTCGCGATCTAGAACTTCGGTTCAGGTCGGGGTCAAGGACTCTTCTTCTATGCGCAGGCTTCCACGCGTAGCCTTCTGCTGGTCAGCGATCATCAGCTCGCCAGCGATCATCACCTCGCCAGCGATCACCTGTCTCTCGGCGATCTCCGGATCGCCCGCGTGTGTTACAGCCGGCACGCCAACGTTCTCCAACACTTCTGAAGGAACATGGTTCGCCAGCTACTAGCTCACCTGCGCATGCTGATCGCCATCGCGCGACCCTCAACTGCGGATGCTGATCGCCATCGCGCGACCCTCAACTGCGGATGCTGATCGCCATCGCGCGACCCTCAACTGCGGATGCTGATCGCCATCGCGCGACCCTCAACTGCGGATGCTGATCGCCATCGCGCGACCCTCAACTGCGGATGCTGATCGCCATCGCGCGACCCTCAACTGCGGATGCTGATCGCCATCGCGCGACCCTCAACTGCGGATGCTGATCGCCATCGCGCGACCCTCAACTGCGGATGCTGATCGCCATCGCGCGACCCTCAACTGCGGATGCTGATCGCCATCGCGCGACCCTCAACTGCGGATGCTGATCGCCATCGCGCGACCCTCAACTGCGGATGCTGATCGCCATCGCGCGACCCTCAACTGCGGATGCTGATCGCCATCGCGCGACCCTCAACTGCGGATGCTGATCGCCATCGCGCGACCCTCAACTGCGGATGCTGATCGCCATCGCGCGACCCTGCGCATGCTGATCGCCATCGCGCGACCCTGCGCATGCTGATCGCCATCGCGCGACCCTGCGCATGCTGATCGCCATCGCGACCCTCAACTGCGGATGTTGTTCGCCATCGCGCGATCGCCCACCTGCAGATGCTGCTTGCCATCGCGCGACCGCCCACCTGCGCATGCTGATCGCCATCGCGCGACCCTGGCATGCTGATCACCATCGCGCGACCCTGCGCATGCTGATCACCATCGCGCGACCCGGCGCATGCTAATCATCATCGCGCGATCGCCCTCCTGCACATGCTGCTCGCGATCGCTCACCTTCGCATACTGCTCGCCAACGCACGATCGCTCACCTGCGCATGCTGCTCGACCATCGCGTCGGCATAACACAACGCGCCATCGCCAACCTGCGCGTTAGCGCTCACCAGCTCACCACCGATCGCTTGTTGATCCATATCGCCAGCGGTCTTCCTCGCCCACGCGGCAGCGCGTTTCCTCGCCATCGCGCTAACGCTTGCGTTTGCCACCTCGGACTCGCTCTCATCCACCTGCCCACCCTCACGACCGTTCGCCTGTGCGCCCGCGCGACCGCTTGCCTGTGCGCCCGCGCGACCATTCTCCTGCGCGCCCACACGCCCACGTGCCTGCACGTCTATGCTCATGCGCATCCGCGCCCATGCTCTCCAATGTTTGCCCACGCGCGAACCAACGGTTTTTCCATCACGCGGACGGATGGTGTTCCGTCGCGCGAACCTACAGTGTTTCTTCGCACAAACGTCGGCTTATTTCTTGCAGTATCCATTGCTCGTCTATGGGTTATCGCTCGCCGACCACCAGCTCTCGCCCTTCCTACCACGCTCGCCCTCCTTCTGCGCTCCTTCGCTCACCTTCGTTTGCGTTACCGCGCATGGGCGCTTCCACGTTCGCCCACGCGAAAATCTTTGAATTACCGTCGCGCGAGCTCCAGGGCGATTGCGACCATGATTCCCAATGGGGTTTTCGCAGCATGGCCAGCCTGGCGAGTTCTTCTGGAGCGTATTTCCAGAACACGGCCTCACCCCGTAAACGCAGAGCATGGCACTTGCAAGAATAGGAGAAACTTAAGGGAGATCTGAGCAACACTCCTCTTTCCTGAACCTGGGTTAGCCCTTCCCCGTCATTCCCTGGAAGGATTTTTAGCGGGGGGGGGGGGCTTTCCGTTCGAGATTTCTCCATCGGACAAGGGCTGACTGCTTACCCCATCCTCTGGGAGCTTACCAGGTTCTTTCCCTCCTCGGTTACGGCCCGAGGTTTGGTTCAAGGAAGCTACAGGAAGATCAGGGGTACTTTCCTCCTCTCGAGCTCAGGCACCTTGGCCTTTCGTCGTTAAGTATCTAACTTGCGGGCAAGCTCGATGTTGTACCATCTGGACGCGCTGAATGAGGGCTTCCTTCGGGTGTCTCATCTGTGGAGATCGACGACCTTAGACACCCTTCCATCCTTGAGAAGAGTTTGTTTGTGCCCAAGGACAGAGACTTAGACAGCTGCTGTGCGGAGGAAATCGACTTCCGGTTTCACTCCTCCAAGGCGCTTTCTTCCAGACTCTGCAGGGCTCCAGCGCCCTTTTCTTTCAACCACGTCGGCCTAAGTTATCGGCTACGACAACTGGGACAAGGTGTCCAATTGCAGTTTCCTCCTGTCAGGAACAGATGGCACGGGAGACTCTCCCGGGGGGGCATAGTCCTAAAAGGAGTTCACGAACTCTAGGATTGCAGGTTTTTCGCTGGGAGGATGCTTAAGGTTACTCATCCGAATGACAGCTTTCCGATGCCCATTCACGCACAATCTCTGTGATTAGCCAAGGATATCGCGCCTGCCGTCTCTGTCAGCGAATTCAGTGTCTCTGAACCTCTATGCCATAGCGTCAGCAGAGTTGCCCGGTTGGGCAGAATGATCCATACCTTAGGCGAAGGTCTTCCTTAGGATCATCGACGGCTTCACCCCCGGCCCCCTCAGTCGATCCTTTCTTGTAAGGAAGGATCTGAGAGGGGATGTCCGTAGTCGACCTCTCAGCCCTGATCAAGTTTGTCGAACAAACTTCGGCCAGCGTAGACCAGCAGAATCGATCAGACTGGTAACGAGGCGACAGGACTCCTTAAACCCTGGATCGGAAGGACGGGTACTTTCAGTTTCCATTCCATCCATCTTCCAGGGTGCTCGTCGAATTCAGCCTAGACTGCAAGTATTCCTGCTTATGATGCAGTGTGGCTATCCCGCCGTGGCATAGCAGGTTTGTTTCCCCAGAGAACTCTCCCTGCCTTCCTCTTGGCCGCTCAGGTGCAGGCTTCCGCCTCCTCTGCTGTTTGGAGGGCTGGTCAACTCCGGTAGGCTCGGGTTCGACCTTCTTCAGCGCCGGGACAAGCTTCCGGATGCTTACCATGGGTGTGGGCTCATGGTATTTTGCTTGGAGCCTTCTCTTCCTCTGCCTTAACATCTGGAGTATCTGGCCATGATATTGAGTCAACGGCCTTACCACGTTGGAAACCCCGCTTCTCGTCCGTCCAGCGAGGTTAAGCAACGTCGGTACTTGGATGGGTGACCACCTGGGGACGCCAGATTCTGTTACCACATCCTCCGAGCCTTCCTTTCGGTTGACTGTGGCAAGACTGAGGAGAGTCGCAGTACCTGTTCTCAGTCAAGCAGAGCTTTCAGCCCTACCTTGGAACGTTTCCTAGTTCTCCTTTCCTCATTGACCCGTCTATAGTCCGAACGGTCGCCTCAGGATAAGTTCCATGTGGGGCGATCCAAGTTCCGGTGGCTTCAGGCAATGTTTAACCGGACTTCCTGGCCCCTATGGGACCAGCGGAACTATTAGACCTGCAATGGGTGTTGACCTATGGAGCCTCTTGATGGTAGTGGATATTCTCATCCTTTCCCCACATTCTTGATGCGGTTCTCGGACTCGTCAAAGGAAAGGGGGGGGGGGGCATGTTCCGGTCCAGGCCTATGGTCAAGACCTGAAGGATACCTCTCCATCATTCAGGCAGGCTTAGGGGCCTTAGTCTGACCCCTCTACAGATCCTACAGCTCCTGCCGAGTCACCCCGTGCGCGTCGACTTCATGATTCTGGCGTATTCTAACCAGCAGGGGACGCATTTTCACACCTTCACATCTTGCAGTAGAGATACCGGGATGATTGAGATTCTCTCAATACCACCATCGGCTCTCTCATTCCAGGCAGGGGAATGTTCTCTCAGACTATCCGAGCAGAGCCTCGTAGAGAGAGTGTACCTGGGGGTCTTTGACCTTGGGTAACCAGCAAGTACTGGTCTGGGGGACCTGATCGCGACAGCTTGGAACCTCAAGCTTCCGCTATTCTTCCCCCCAGTCTCAGACCCCGAGACTCTGGCAAGATGCATTCCAGTGATGGTGGGACAACTTCGACGCCTGAGTCTTCCCTCCTTTTTGTCTGTGGACAATGGGTCTCAACAAGACCAGGTTGTCTGTCAACCTTTCAATGGGAGAGCTCCACTGGGACTATGCGCAGAACGGTTTCTGGACCCTCTGCTTCCCCTGATGGAACTCCCGGGAGAGCTTCTCCCACGGCGCAGACTACTCAAGCAACCACACTGCGACATCTCTCTCGAACCAGGGCGTCGCTTCGGCTTCATGCCTGGAGACACTACTCCTCCTCCTCAAGAGGAGACAACCCGCTACAGTCGCGGTACGGAGGTCGCGTCATCTGCGATAGTCATCCACAGGGGTCTCCCAGGCAAAGTGAAGAGTCTAAGGTGGTTGGTGCCATGGGAGATATACCTCTTCCCTTGTGGCCTCTTCTCCAGCAATAATGGTCTTATTGCCTTTCGGCGGGAGGAAACTCCTTTCCGCTCTCGGCAATGAAGCCTGTCGCTCAGCCTTTCCCTGACCTTCAGGCTTAAAGGAATAACTTTTTCCTGCCCGCTGGATCTATCCTCGCTCATGCGAAGCTACGATCGTCCCTGCCCTAGTCGGAGGAAGACCTCCAACTTGGAGCATGGCTCGGACTTTTAGTCCTTTAAGAGATCTTCTCAAGACCCTTTACGACAGGCCTCGGATTGTATTCCGCCTTGGGTCTCCTGCTCACTCTGGCCACGGCCAGTGTGTAAGCAATCTTCTTGGTCTCTTACGACTCCCCCCTTTCTAAGGAAGAGGGGAAGGCAACATTCAGGCTCGCTCCTGAGTTGTTGGCTAGACTCAGAATCTGGGGGTCCCGGCCCTTCGGTCCGATTCATTCAAGATTTCGAGTCTCCATTCTGTATCTGATGTCCCAAGACCTTCTCTTTCTTGCCAGTAAAGGAATCGAGAGGTTAGCGCGGGGAACAGCTGCAGTTTGTCCTCAGTTGCAGCCGATTTGGGAGCACAAGGAGGACATGGGGGAGAGTCACCAGTATACCTCTTCAGCCCGGACTCAAGGACATTCATCTCGACCTGTCTCCAGACCCTCCCCCGTCACGTCGCCCTACAGCACGATGTTGGATACATCGCAACGTCCCTCGCCTTCGAGTAATACTACTCTGTGACGCAGGTGCTACAAGCTGGAGTCTGGAAGCGTCTAATGACCTTCGCAGCCCGCTTCCTGCAGGGCGTGACCCACAGGAGTCTCGATACGTTTTCTATCGCTCTGTGGTGGCTACACAACAGCTGGTCTAACCTCAGGCTCCCTTTTGGACAGGTAGCAGAAGGTTGAGGGCATTGTTATCAGGTTTTAGTCTGCATGAACGAAAGAAGTATGTCTGGCCCTTACTTCTTTCTTCATCATCCCCTCTACGGGGAAGCAGCATCCTGGTCTCTGCATAGCTGACCTCGAACCTCTGCAGGTAAACCATGCTTCCTTGTGTTCCGAGTATTGAGTCAATACTGTCGCGTCCCCCATACCCTGATGAGGTGGTATTGGGAACGTCCTAACCCAGAGTTCCTTCTGGAACTCCAGGTCAACTGCCTAGGACTGGTCACACTTCTTCCTTCACACACAAGCTTACGTAGGCCACATGGTTCCTTGCGGAGCAAGGAACTTGTGAGGTGCAGGGACTCCTTTTCTCGAGTGCGACTCACTCGGATTCTGAGTCCCCTGGTAAAGCCAAAGCCAGTATGGCTGGGGACTTTCCACCCTACCTGAGGGGTAAGTCACCCTTTGTAAATAGCGTGGTTTGTATTTCGGTTACGGAACAAATGACAAATTCGAAGATAATTTGTATTTTTCCTAACCATACAAACCTTAGCTATTTACACATATTTGCCCGCCAGCCCTGTCCCCCAAGACAAGTCCTACCTCTAAGTGAAAGTGAGCATTCACCTGTGTGTGAGGGGAGGAGGAGTAGGTAGCTACCACTCCCCTACCCCCCCGCTAACTAGCGCGGGGTTAATACACCCTCGTTAAATTCTAATGGCTCGCCATTTCAGCTGCGCTAAAAGGTAACCCTTTGTAAATAGCTAAGGTTTGTATGGTTAGGAAAAATACAAATTATCTTCGAATTTGTCATGTTTAACTTATGCTGAGTGTAATTTATCCCAATTTGTGTTAAAATATGTGAAGAATTACAAAATTACAAAGCGTGCATCCGAAAACAAGCTGTTGTCGTTGACTTCGGCGGATTGTGTTATTAAATTTAGACTTACTAAAACGATTCTTTATAATATATTTATTCTTTAACATTGTTTATTGACAAAACATATATATGATGGAGAAATATAGGTTAATGAATAAGTTTCGATTCACATTACTTGGTAATCATTCGAGAATAATGAAGGTGTTCGGACAAAAATACTTCCGACCAATCAGGTATCAGGAACCTTTCCGAGCTAAAAGGGCACCCCTGTGACTCAGTGCAAATATGCACCGCTATAAAAAATAGAGTATAGTGGGAGCAGTAGACTATAGTGGGAGCAGTATGGTAGGCGAAGGAAGAACCTTCGTGCCTAGAAGAGCTCATCACTTCCTTTAGCAAAACGGCGACGCCCTCCACCCTTGGGTGGTGTCACTCCCTTGATGTTTTGCATCATTTGTGGCTTTTGAGTTCCCCCCGCTAAGGAATGGCTTGTGGAGGTGTTGAAGGTTGGTGCATTGCAGGAGCGCACAGCTATTTCCACAAGGGTTGGTCATGACCTTCTGCGCTGAGCCAATGAAGGGGTCCCTTTTAGTCGGTCTCATGCCCCCGGTGGATTCTTCCCCCCCAATTCCTCGCCCACATGAGAAATTGCACGCTAGCGTGTTCAACCCCCATGGTAAGTGTGCCCACTGAGTTCGCTCAGCGGGAGGATTCTTGTGATCCTGCAACCTACGGGGAGAGTCAATTCTCTCGCCAGCTCAAGAGGATGGCCTTACTTGAGCGGTCACCTTCTCAAGGTCCTCGTGAGTTCATGAACCCTTGGCTTCTTACTCTAGCTATTTATGGTTAGGCTCTTCGTAGCAACCTGGTGATCGTGGCCACTGACTCGCCCAAGTCACAGCTCCTCATCACCGTGCTTTCCATACACAATGAGTCTCTTGAGTGCGAAACCCTCCGGGCTTCTGCCTTGAGCATATGACCCTTCGGGGCAACGCCTAATCTGATGTTCGCGAGAGATGGCAGCGTGTGTTCTCAGCCAATCCGCCCCCTGCCTTGCTCTTCCCACTGGTGTGTGTGCGTTCTTTTTTAGGTCGCATGCAAGGCGACTTGAATCTCCCGCGTGCCAGTTTTCGATACTTTGGCTTGTGACCTGCCTAACCCTAGTCATGGATTAGAAGTGTGCTCTCTGCCACACGTGTGCCAGGCTCGCCCGCAAAGTTAACTCTTTCTTTGTTTCAACACTAAATACTGTACCTACCCTTTCGCTCTTTATTATGGAATATACTTTCGGCAAAGCTGAAAGACTAGCCATAAGACTTTTAGCTAGGTGTAAGTACTCCACTGCTAGTTAGCAGGGGATAGTACTGGGTACCATGCTCACACACACTTGTGTTCTATCGTTACATTTACTTTTGGCTCGGAGGAGAGTAGACGTTCGTCTCTCTACCGTCCAACCATTTTTTGACTGGCCTTTGACTAATTTATTCTTTTAGTTTTTGTTTATTTTTCGCAGGTGTGAGTGGTGCTGCTGTTTCAGAGACGGCGTAGTGCTGGGTTTTCCCCTGGAGGTTATCCAGCATCTCCTCTCACATAGAGGGTTTTTGCACGTAGTGGCAAAACGTTTGGGTGCCTCATTAAGTCATCTATCGCTGTCTACCAGGCAAAGTGCACTATCTTTTGTGGTTGGTAACTCTCCACTCGATGCTACTATCTTCTTGAAAGCAAGAGTTTTCGTTATACCTCAAGGAGGAAAAACTATGTTCTGTCTGGGCTGTGAAAGGCTACTGCTCAGTCATGTGCCTTGTCTTTGGATTGAATGGAGTTTACATTTTCTACTCAATGAAATTGTCTTTGATTTACTCATACCGAGTTTTGACCTTTCATGCCCCTAGTCGTAAGTTAGACTACCTCCCTGAAACATAGTGAAAGCGCTACACTCCCTGAAACTCCTTACGAACCTTTGAGTCAAGCATCAGATCGAGAGTTGACCCTCGAGACATTTTTCTTTCTCTGCCTTGCCTCTACCAAGAGGTTCAGCTAGTTGCATGGTCTATCTTACAACATTGCCCATTCAAGAGGAGGGGGCCAAGTAACACTCGGCTTCGCGTCCAAGTCTATTGCCAAGACTTAGAATCCAGCTATAGCAGACTTTAGGTTCAGGACCTTCCAGATTTCAAGTTCAGAATGTAACAGACAATCCTGATCAGTTGCTACTACAGTATGTACTGTGAGAGCATTGAGGTGCTATCTTAAGCTCACAACAAGAGCTCGCCCACAAATCAAGCACCTGCTTGTGTTGACAGCAGGGTTAAGAGGAGAATCACAAAAAACACGGTCTTCTCTTAGATTCTGCAGGTCATCGATCATGCCCTAGATTTTCACTCTTCACAACAGTGTAGAAAATCCAGAGTTCTTCACTATAGGTATGTCCCTAGCATTACAAAGGAACTTCTCTTTGGTGCAGGTGTAGCAAGCATGCGTTTGGCGTAGGCAAACTACCTTCACCACCCATTACCTGCAAGAAGTAACCCACAGGAACCTAGATACATTTACTTGGGGACATATGGTGGCCGCTCAACAAGTGCTTTAGCAACTTCAGCTCCCTTATGGAACTAGTATCAATCGGTTAGGGTTGTATGTTACCTGCTGTTAGTCTGAGAAGAATGGATAGAAATACTGGCTTTTTCATACTTCATCTTCCCCTCTCTTGGGGCACAGCATCTGCTAAACTCTGCAAGCTGGCCTACCTCTGGCTGCAGGTAAGAACTGATTTTACTTGTGTAGTATGAAATATTTTATATGTTTTGTTATGTCCCCACTCTCCCTCTGTGGGGGAGTTGGGCAATGTCTAGGTTTAATAATAGATGTGTGAAGTATCACTCTTTACTCTTACCTGGTCAAGTCAAAGTGCTTGTTTCCACTCATTCACCATGATTGGCCAGGCTGTAAAAGTCTACAGCACTAACAGTCTGAGGGAGTCCATTAGGTTGTCTGGGTACTCTATCGAGCTCAGAGTTTTACCCCAAGTCAATTTTCCAGCCAGTTGGAATTTAAACTTTCACCCACCTAAGGGTGATTCTCCAAAGTAAACTATGAGGGGTTTGTATTTGTGTAGGAACAAATTACCAATTTGGAAGTAATTTGTGTTTTTCCTAACTGTACAAACCTTAGTCTTTTACTCATACTTATCCCACCACCATCACCTATCCTGCAAGAAATCCCGCCTGCAATCAAAAGTGAGAGATCTCACTGACTGAGTGCGTGAGCAGGATGGTCGGTAGAATTACCTTTCCATTGATTATTTAGTGAATATTAATTTTGAGTTAAGCTTAAGAATTTTTAGATGCTATTGACGATAATGTGGCAGATAAATGTTATTATAGTACATTGCTGTGCAAATTTTTTGCTGACTTTCCATAGTGTGTAAATTTACGTACATTTCTGTTGTTTTAAGTGATTATAATAACATACCATTATAAGTGTTACCTAATCATCTTTTTCTTTTTCAGATCACATGGAGCATTATAAACAAAACATTTTGTTCTTTTAAAATACAGTAAGTTTTATTTCAAAGTATTTTTAAATATTTTTTCAAAAGATTTACATTACTGTACAGTACTTATGAAATAATGGTTTTATAAAAGTCAGAAGTTGTCATCTTTAGATGTTTTTGTAAAAAGAACAGTACAGTATTGCTAAATTTGGAAGTTTTCATGTTTTAATTAGTACCGTAATCTGAACTTAGCCTGTAGGCATATATAGATTGTGTAGAATTACTTTGCACATACACTATACAGAATCAGTTTTTTCCAAATTGAGTTTGTTTATTGTCAGATTTTTTTAGCAATTGTGTTTATACTATAGTCATGAATATATTTTTCTTGTCAGCTCATAAGATAATTTAATGCTGAATTAATTGATTTGTATAATTTTATTTTTCCAGAGCAAAGAGTCAGAGATTTTGTCGAAATGAATATAATTTAACTGGCTTGTGCAGTCGCAGTTCTTGCCCCTTAGCCAATACACAATATGCAACTATTAGAGAAGAGAAGGGTATAATATACCTGTATATGAGAACAGCAGAAAGGCAAGTATGAATTAATCTTTTTGGGATTTTTACTTTCTTAGTCTTATCCGTATGTAGGTCTTGTGTTTATAGAAAATTGTATTAGCTCATAAATACAAACTGTGGTTATGTTCAAACCATTATTATTGTTATGTAACTTTACATGAAATGAGACTTTGGTTGCAGTGAAAAAGGCTATTCTTTGTCTGCACTAATATGGTGGTCAGGTTAATCACCACAAATAACTATGTTCCTAACCAAATACAAATCATCATCTTTTACATAGTAGAGTGATAACAGTGAAGCGGGGAATAAGGTAATTAAAAACTTATAATGATGCGTTAACGAGTGACTAGTAGGAGGGAGGCAAGCGGCCCCCCTTCTGCTTGCTCACTGACAACTAACTTAGATATCAGCCGTCACTGGGAATGGACGTTCTCTCTGACGGAGAATAATTGAAACTAATAATTTCTTTCTCTTTTTTCCAGCATGTTTATGTTGTTTTTTGTGATGCGGCACTTTTATGAGTGCATTAGATTTTGATCCTAATTGGACATGCCCTTCATGCAGAGGATATGCATGTTCACAGGCTTCACCATGTGACGAGTGTCGGGACTGTCCATCCCTCCAGTTGCAGAGGTGTGTTAGGAGGAGAAAGACTAAGTCGAAAAGGGATTCTTCAGGGTATTCTTTGGAGTTCAAGAAGGCCTGACTTACATCGTTGACCCCCTGGTACTCTTCCTTTGTAATATTATCCATTGGTCTCCTCTAGGGGCTAATTGAGTAAAAGTGGAGGTCTTTTAACATTATGGCAAGGCCAAAGACAGAAGGGCCCTTCTATTTCCCATAGAGAAATGGTGGTGCCTCCTCCTCAGGGGGAGCCTCCTTTTTTCCTGTTGCTGTGTCCTTCTTTAGGTATTGAAGGTTCCGCTTTGCAGGGGAAGCTGCAGCAGGCAATGGCAGCAAGGAACCAGCAGAAGGTTCCTGCCGCAGTGGACGTCGCCCCTCAGGTGTCTTCAAGAAAGTCTTCCCTCGTCTCTTCAGCCCTTTCAGAGCCTTTTGTAAGAGACTTATTTTCAGTGTCTTTCCCAAGCATCCTTCTCCTGTTCAGAGGATGGATAAGCGAGTGCCTAACCCTCACCCTTCAAGAAGGTTTCCTCCTTCAGAGCTCTCTGAGCCCTTGTGCAAGGTTTTTCCTCAACTTTTGTGAGATCCTTCCTCTTTGGAGGGGGATCGTAGGGAAGCCACTAGCAGGCGATCCTACTTGTCTCCTCCTCCAATATGTTCCTCAAGAGACGACGCCCCTTTTCCCAAATGGACTTCCAAACACGCCTCTTCCAGACACATTTCAAGCTGTCAAAGGCTACTGCTCAGCCTTGAGTATAGAATATTCTTTCGACTGAAGGATATAGACCTCACCTCATTGGGAGTTTTCTGTGCTCATAAGCTTTGTGCATTCATTCCAACCCGTAGACCTAAGTCCAATGGAGTGGGAAGTGACTTTGATTCTCAAGGCTCATATGCATATCCCTTTTAACCCTTTGAGAAGGTTGTGAAACAGAGACCAGACTCTCAAGACTGTCTTTTTGCTAGTCTTCGTGTCAGTGAAGAGAGTAGGCAAATTGGACAATCTCTTATTTAGTCACCCACATTGAGGGAGGCATGAGGTATCTTTTACAGTAGTTTGTTGCAATACCCAAAACCCTTTTGTTCACAACTCCAGATTCGAGACCTCCATTCCATCTCTGTGAAGCGTCGGGTGGCAATTAGGAGAAGATGCTTTTGTGTCCCATGATGTGTGTCTGGTGCGATCTGAAGAGGACCCCACACCTCGTGCCTTAGTGTCAGCTCTTCTTCCTCAGCATTGTCAGAACCAAGAATGACATGTCGAGGAACACAATCTCTTTCTGGTTTCGTTAGACTATCCGTAAAGCACACTCCTCAACAGCTGATATGGTCGAGGTACCAACTAGGACCAGGGATACATGCTCCACCCTATCCTTCATGAGGAATCTCACAGGCATCCTGGTGTCGAAGGCTTGTCTGTAGAAAAGTCAAACAACCTTCATGGCCTTTTATCTACGGGGGTATAGCCACAAGTCCCTCCGCACTTTTGTTGTTGGTCCTGTGGTGGCTGCTTGAGTAGTTGTGTAGCCAGCCCATCTCCCACATGGGACAGAAAGTATGTTGTCTATGGTAATGTGATAATGTAAGTGGAATGAAATGTTGAATGGCTGGCTTTTTTCAAGTTTCCATCCCCTATCTTGGGTACGAAGTTGTCAAAGCGTTACTCGCTGGATCTTTCTTGATGCTGCTAAGCTACACTGGTGAGCTCCATTCTTTAGAATCTAGAGAAGTATCTTCCCCCGCGCCCCTAGATGGGGGGAAGGACCAATTGATCATCATATGCCAGGTACAATATATTATTCTGGACTGTTTGGGGGCAAGCAATTTCTTAGACCATATACCAATCTTCTTGAACAGGCCAGGCCCATTCAGCCTATTCATTCCCATGATGGACAGATGTGGGTTTGCTGGAGTCTTCTCCTTTGCTCCTGTACAGGATGAGGCAGATTGGCATTTCCAGGGAAGAAAAAGAACAAACCAGTTTGGTTCTAGGGCGACTTCTGGCCCACCAATCAATCTCCCTATTTTACAGGATGAAAGGTTTGACTGAAGATCAAAAGTGTGGAGCCTCAGATGGACAGGGCTACTCTCCTGCACTCACCACCTGTCGTTAACTACCTTGTTAATGCATTCAATGACTGGTCCAGCTCTGCTAAAAACCTTTCCCTAATTTGAAGGACTGGTTTGTGAAGCTAGGAAAATATATAAATTACTTTAAAAATGTTTGATTTTTTTATACAGTATAACCATTTTTTGTAATATGTATTGTTGACTGTACTGAATAAGGTTCTTTTTCTGTATCCATGTAAGCTCCGGTGAAAGTTATCTTTTATTTATGGGATATATGGGTTATGTAAAACTATATGTATACATATTTCAAAGCATGTGAAGACAATATAGATTACTTAAAATGTCAGTGTTTTGTACCATAAGATCTATTCTTTTTCAATATCTTAACTTTTTTATGATTTCAGATCGTTCTTCCCAGCCAAGCAATGGGAAAAGGTCAAACTCTCCAGAAACTTTGTCAAGGCCTTACAACAAATAGATGAAAATCTTGTCTTCTGGAAAAGATATTTCCGGCAAAAATGCAGGCAGCGGTTGTTAAAAATCACTCAGTATCTAACGCGTATGAGGAAGATCAAATTGAGAGGAAAATTGTAAGTAACTACTGAACAATGTGTTATTGCCTTTGTTTTATTGATTATGTTTTATATTTTGATTTTTTATTGTATCTTAAGAAATTACTGTATAATGGTCACTGTGCAAATTAGTCTTGGTAACACTGTAGTTTAGCAGTGTTATGTCTTGCCAGTAACTGGATGGATTCCTACCTAGGAATGATAGGTACCACAATCAGCATGGCATATATCTACCCCCATACATTTGCTTTGTAAACATTTTATAACTGATTACTATCTACATTGTGACTAGCCTTAATCTGTCTAAAAGACACACAATTTGAGTTTGTAAGTTTTGTCAACAGTTTACTAAGTCCCAGCCTGCCATGATCTTTGAAATGTTAATGACAAAGAATGGTATAATTTTTATTTGTGTTGGAAGCTGGATCATTGGAGGTAAGTTGACTGCTGCACAAAATCTGATAGCCTTATGAGTTTTGTTGTTTACTCCACCTTGTTGCTAGCAGCCTGATTTTTCTACTTAAGGACCATGACGACTAATGTATTAGGGTGTTTGCCATAAAAGGGTAAGATAAGGTTAGTTATTTTAAGGATGGAGGTGCTTGGGTGGACTGTTTAGGTGCTCTGGCATTGGATGCCGTCAGTTCTCTTTTATTCTATGTCCATCGTTGGCTTCTTCTCTTGTAGGGGCTTTCAAGTCGTCTATATCTAGTCTCCTAGTAGATGGTTATGAAATGTCTTTGGAGCTTCACCTCCATTTATTGCTGGTTCTATACTGGTTTAGACCTAAGAAGCTGCCAAAGCCACTCACACGTGAAACTTTTTAATGTAAAATGTATTCCTTTTTATGATAATCACCCTAGATACCCTAAACCTATAGGGTATAGAGCTTTAGGAATCTTGGAGGACTTGGAAACACGCAAGGGGAAAATTTTATCTGTAGATTGCTTGTAAAGTACCTCTATGAAAAGTACCCTTGGTAGATTTCTGTAAATGTATTTCAGATTCAAATTAAGAAACCTCCTAAGAGATAATGAAGGTAATTTTCTTGAAGTGTATAGAATGCCATAGTGACTCTCTTTTTGTTTTTACTGATGGATCCAAGTCCATGCTGGCGTTGGATTTGGGATATGTTTTCCTAAATTTACTAGAAATATTAGATTACCTAACCAAATGTCTCTTTATACAGCTGAATGATATGCTATTTTAATAGCAGTCAAGGAAATCTTCAGGCTACCTCATAAAGATTGTTATTTTTTGGGACTCCTTAATTGTATTGATGACAATGAACCACTTCAATTCATTGCACTCAATAATAATAGAGATTCTTGAATGGCTGTCTCTAATGGAAAATAGAAATAAGAATATTAAATTTTGTTGGGTTTCTGCTCATGTCGATATAAAAGGAAATGAGAAAGCGGACTCTGGCAAAGGAGGCAGTTCATAGTTGTATAAGAAATAATGTATAGGAAATAACTTTGTGGTACCTGCAAAGGATATGTACCCCGTAATTCAGCGTATACTTTGAGAAACTTGGAACTTTTATTGGTAGTTGGAAAAGCAGAAAATAAGTGAAGGTATTAAGTCATCTTGTCCATGGACATACAGTATTTTGATATGCAAGGTCAAGAGAAGTGGTGTTGTGCTGAATGAGAATTGGTTACACCAGATTGATGCACAGCTTTTTGATGAGTGGAGAACTATCAGCCATTGTGTGAAAATTACTTGGTGCTATTGACTGTGACTGAGTGTTCAAGTTACTAGACTGAGAGATTGTACCATTTTAATAATTGCAAGGATACCAATGACATTTACATACTATCTAATATTTTGGGACCTGAATGCAATGTGGATTGCCTTTCTAAGTTTCTTTTGGAAACTAATTTATTTAATAAGATTTAATCAGGGTTTGAAATAAGTTATATATAATATTCATTAACTAATTTTGTTGCCATCAATTAACTCTCCTACAATGACCTTACCTTACATACTGTACTGTAATTTGTGGTGGCCTATTGGAAATTGCTCTTTCTGGCGATTGCCTGACGGAGGTTAGAGTTCTGCTCAAACTCGATAGTTTCTCTAGTGTCTGCAACCTCACCTTGTGAGCTAAGGATGGAGGTTTTGGTGGAGTCTGTAGGTCTACCTGCTGAGTCATTAGCAGCCATTGCCTATCCCTCTGTGGTCCTACCTTGGGTGGAGAAGGGGTTTGGGTGCTGATATGTATATATGGTCAGTCTCTGGGACATTGCACTGCTAGCTAGGCCATTGTTACCTGTCCCTTGCCTCTGCCATTCATGAGTTGCCTTTAAACCATTTAAAAACTACAGTAATATCATTATCTTTCATTATTACTCTTGTAATCTTCATAGGTTGTGACTTGGCAAAACACAATTGAGATCAAACTTAGTAGAATTTACTTACTCTGTAAACATTTTCTGCCCTTCACACATACCCTGCACTATGTGCAATTAGATTTTAAATGTTTTACTAGGGTCATAAAAAAATATACTATGCAGAATGAATTCAAAGTAGATGCAAATAACAATAGGGAATCTTAACAGTAATTCAATAATCATAATGGTAATGAAATTGATAAATTTGTAGGCATACTAACAAGGTGTTTATAACATCTAATGTTGGTAGTGAGAGTTCATTTTGAGTGGAGCTGAAAGCTTGAGTTTCTTCATCTGTATGTTGATAAGCAAATAATATTGTATTTAATGGGGTTTTAGACCTACATGAAACTCGCAACCAAATATCCAAACTTATAAACCACTACAATTATTGTAGGCTTTGCCCTTTTGATTGATCTTTCATTCTGCAGTTGTAGTAGATAATGAGCCCTTGAGCTTATATCATCCTGCTTTTTCAACTAGGGTTGTAGCTTGGCTATCTACCTATCTGCCATGGCACTTCACTCAATTTTGTGAGGTACTTACATACATACATACATATACCAAGGTACTTCCCCCAATTTTGGGGGGGTAGCCGGCATCAACAAATGAAACAAAAACAAAAAGTGGACCTCTACTCTCTACGTTCCTCCCAGCCTGACAAGGGACTCAACCGAGTTCAGCTGGTACTGCTTTGGTGCCACAGCCCACCCTTTCCCGTTATCCCCCACAGATGAAGCTTCATAATGCTGAATCCCCTACTGCTGCTACCTCAGCGGTCATCTAAGGCACCGGAGGAAGCAGCAGGGCCTACCGGAACTGTGTAGCCGACATAAAAAAAAAGAATAAAAGTAGATTTTTTTTCATCTTTGCTCTTTGTCTGACAAGGGACTCTGCTGAATTTGGTAGGTACTGCTAGCGTGCTACAGCCCACACTTCCCTGTTTTCCACCACAAATGAATCGTCATATGCTGACTCCCCTAGTGCCATTACTCAGCGGTTACCTTGGTAGCAGTAGGACCTAGTAATAATAATAATGATAATAATAACTTCTTTAATTTTACATTTTAGATATTTGTTTAGCAAGGAATGTCATCTTTTTTTTTTCTTCTTTGTACAGCAAAAAACTGATTCCAATACAGCGTAACATTGATGTGCGACTGAGGAGGCGAGAAGAAAAGGCTTTTATAGCTGCTCGAATAGACAATGCAATTGAAAAGCAACTTCTACAGAGATTGAAAGACGGAACTGTGAGTACCTTAGAAGCTTATCTTTTATTGTATTATGCTTCTGAATGCTGTTTACCAATGAAATCCCATATTTAGTTTCCAAATGTTCAGCATTGATCCCTGTCTATACTGGAATGCAGTTTCACTTATTGGAATCTACTTGCTTGAAAATGTAGTAAACAGGATTTTATTTACTTTACAGTGGCATTCAAACACATTAAACTGTGCATTTAATACAAACAAGATTATACAGATTTACACTTGTTTGCAATATTTTGAGTGAGATATAGAGAGAATATTCTATGATTAGACATATATCATGCTGTAAGATAATCGAAGGTACCTGTTTCTATAGCAGAAACATATATTAAGAATTAATGATAATGTTTCGTCTGTTATGTAAACTAGGTTAAGTTTTAAATGTATACATAACTTTTTTTTCAGAGTTATGCTTTACAGCTTTAAAAGATGTAGTTGTTCCAACACTGAATACTTACCTTGAACTACTTTCTTAGGAGTATCTGGGATCTCCTCCCAACTGACCAGAGTTTTGTGTAGTTTACTCTACTCCCGTTTTCTATGAGGGGTAACCTCAGGTGGTGTGATACATACCCTGAGGCGACCCCGGGTCAGAGAGTATGCTTGCTCAGGTCTCGATCCCCAGTAAGTTCTCTTGTCGCGTCGTGATAACATCACGGCGCTCTCCTTATCCAGTGTGACCCCTTGTGTCCCCGACCCCCTTTGTGTCTCACGCGGTTCCCACGTGGTACCTTTGTGTTCCCCCTTATCCTTTCCCTTTGTGTTCCTGTGTCTCGCGGTGCCTTACTAGTGCGTATTGGAGCATCCCCGCCGTTGTCCTGGGCTTATGGCCAGTAAATCGTGTGGTGCTTTCCTGTCGAAACCTGAAGTTGACCCGCATTCCTTGTGTTCTTCGTGTAGGGGCAGTGTGTGTTCCCCTACAGCCACGTGTCCGGAGTGCGAGTCCTGGAACGAGGTGCAGTGGGTGCGTTACGGCACCAAAAAGAAGGCGTCTAAGAGATCGCCTAAGAAGCCGAGCGTCTCTTCTCTTCTTGCTTCGCCGGGTGTATCGTCAGACAGAGCCTCGCTGAAGCCTTCCCCTACCCAGAGTAGGGGATGAGGTAAGTCGGTTGCGGGGAAGAGGCTTGTGACCCTTCCCCGGGACTCTGATTTACGGGATAGTGGTGTTGTGGCGTCATTCCAGGCAAGTGAGGAGCCTGAGGGAGGGATGGGAGTGTGTTCGGGGGACGGAACCCTGGTGCAAGCAGGGCCCGTCTCCTCAGATGATCCTATGTGGGGAAAAACTGTGACTACCTCTTCTCCCGCCTTGTGGGCGTGTTTTTCAGGTGCTTCCGCAGCCGAGGGTTCCGCCGAGAAGGAAGACTCGCCGCCGTCGGACTCCCTCGCGTGGGTGCCGCCGAAGACGCCCTTCAGGTCTCTGTTGAGGACGGAAGAAGGTTTTGAAACCTGGTCCCCCATCGAGGAACTCCCACGCTCCCCTCCAGCGCCTTCAGCTACGTTTCTGTCTGTCTTCCTACAGCCCTCTTCTTCCATCGAGCGATGCATGGACCCATCAACAACTCGGCACGAGTCGGGCCCGCCGGTGAGAACATGCAAGTCGTCGGGCTCCTTGGTCGAAGCGTACTCTTGCTCCTCGGAAGACGGAGCCCCGAGGGACCATAGGAGACGTCGTGAGAGGTCCCGCAGGAGACGTTCTTGCTCCTGCTCCCGCTCCAGATCCCGTCACGGGGATAGGCGCTCTAGATCCCCCAGGAGGAAGTTTAGGAGAAGTGACTCCCCGGGGGAAGAATGGGTCGTCATCCCTCGTAGCAAACTTCTCGAGATGTCAGCAGTTCCGGGTCCCTCGAACTGGCTCCCAAGGACTCGCTCACCAGTGAGGTACGTATCCAGCGGCAGATACGATCGACGGAGGGAGTCGTCTCTTCAGGTCCCAGCGGACAGGCATGAGTCCGCGAAGGTTCTGACTTCATCCGCCCAGCGGGGAGAGTCGCCCCTTCGGTCTGGCAGCCGCGTCCTGACCTCCAAGTCAACGTCGAGTTGGCAGGAACGAGACAAGCAACTCCCTTCGACGAGCAAGCCCGCATCTACCTGGACCTCCGTAAGCAGGGATAAGTCCAGGACGGAGGCCTCCGTCCCGACGGCGATGCCCGTGGTACGCCCTGAGCCGCCCAAGTTGGACTATTCCAAGATGTTTCCTCCCCCCCGCGCGGCGACCTCCGTCACAGGCAGCGGAGCATCCTACGGAGGAAATGGACGACAACGGGGAAGGTTCAGCAGCAGAAGTTTCGGCCTACAGGAGGGTAATAGGACTCATTAGGAGGCATCACAGACTGGACGAACCCGAGCCCTCCTCCGACGGAGTCTGGCTCTCGAGCCTCAGTAGGCTGGTTGATGCCCCGGTGCAGCAGAGACCCTCGCTAGCCCTGCCTTTGACTAGGGATGTTAGGCTTGGTAGGGCTCACGTGGACAAGATCGTGGCCAACCATGCAGAAGCCCCCAATACCCAGAGCTCCTCCAAGCTTCTTCAAGGCCTAAAATCCCAGAGCCGGTTTTACCTTCCTGAAGGGCATCGCGCAGGTTTCTGTACTGTGGAGCCTGCAATCGCCATCCTGGGATAAGGAGCAACTGAAGAGAGGGCTACTACCGCCCCGATCTGTTTCTCCCCTTCAGAAGCTGCCATGATGAAGGAGATAGCCAAGGACCTGGTGAACGTTTCCTCGTGGCTGGATTGGTGGGCCTCCACGCTGGTAGGCTTCCAGTCCTCCCACCACCTCACTATCCTGGAGAACCAGGCCTTACTGAAGGAGCTGATTAGCTCGGGAGGTAAAGCCCTGAAGTTTCTCTCGTACCAATCCATCGCGCAGGCCGCCAATTGGGTTCTGCGGAAAAGGGACACGGTGCTCAACAAGCTCGTAAGGAAGCT
The DNA here is from genome assembly GCF_036898095.1 of Palaemon carinicauda. Taxonomy (NCBI): domain Eukaryota; kingdom Metazoa; phylum Arthropoda; class Malacostraca; order Decapoda; family Palaemonidae; genus Palaemon; species Palaemon carinicauda. The sequence goes on from NC_090734.1 coordinate 140,308,510, forward strand.
CCCCGACAGAGAAGTGAGGTCCCTGAGGAGCCTACCCCTGTGGGATGACTCAGTTTTCCCCCCTGAAGGCAGTGGAAGAGACGGTAGAGAGGGTCAGGAAGCTGAAGGATACGGGAGACTCCAGACCCCCTCCAGTGAGAAGACCTACCCATAGAAGGGCACCCTCCGACGCCTCCCATCCTCCTCGCGCCTCACCTAGTCAACCCAGGAGAGACGCCCCTACTACGGCCTGGTCTCAGTCTTCGCAGCCCTCCCATAGAGGAACGTCTTCAACACAGTCATCCTTCAGGCCTTCCTATGCGGCAGCCAGAAGAGGTCGTTCAGGCCGCGCCTCTAGAAGGAGATAGGGAGAGAGGCCCCCTACTCCTGCTGAAGCCTCAGGTGGGGGGATGCCTCAAACATTCTTGGCAAGCATGGAGAGACCACGGAGCAGATCCGTGGACCGTAGCAGTCCTGAAAGAAGGGTACAGGTTGCCCTTCCTGGCGGACCCCCCACCTCTAATGCCAGATCAACAGGCAGAGTGGTTGGCACCCAAGGACCCCATGAGAAGGACGGCCCTACAAGAGGAGGTCTCTGCGATGCTGGCGAAAGGGGCGATAGAACCAGTCAAGAACCCGGGCCCGGGGTTCTACATCAGACTCTTCCTGGTGGAGAAAGTGACGGGGCTGGAGACCAGTCATAGACCTCTCATCCCTCAACAAGTTCGTGTGCAAGACTGACTTCAAGATGGACAGCCCGAAGTCGGTCCTAGCGGCCTTGAGGGAGGGGGGACTTCATGATGTCCATAGACCTCAAGGACGCATACTTCCAAATCCCCGTTCACCGCTCCAGCAGGAAGTACCTAAGGGTGAAATGGGGTACCCAAGCGTTGCAGTTCAAGACCCTCGGCTTCGGTCTGTCCACAGCCCCTCAGGTCTTCCCGAGGGTCTTCACAACAGTCTCAGCCTGGGCACACGAACAGGGCATCCGCCTGATTCGGTACCTGGACGACTGGTTGTTGCTTTCAGCCTCAGGGGAAGTACTGAGGGAACAAGGCGCGAAGCTCCTGTGGTTCTGCAATGTCCTGGTTATCATCATCAACCTAGAGAAGTCCCAATTGATACCCTCCACCAGTATGACCTACCTCGGAATGGTCCTGGACTCCCGGTTGGCGAGAGCTTTCCCTTCCGCGGAGAGACTAGACAGCTTGGACCAGATCCTCTGGCCCTTCCTGTCGGACCAGCCCAGGAGAGCCAAGGACTGGCAAAGACTGATAGGCCACTCGTGTCGCTGGAGAAGCTAGTCCCCCAGGGGAGACTCAAACTCAGGGGAGTTCAATGGAGCCTGAAGGAGACCTGGAACCAGAGAGACTCCCCCCACAAGGTGGTCCCGGTGTTCCCGGAGACGAAGGAAGTCCTAGAGTGGTGGATTGCCAGATCGAACACCCTCAAGGGAATGCCCTTCGCAGCCGACCCTCCGGAGATGCTTCTGTTCATGGACGCATCCAAGGAAGGGTGGGGTGCCCATCTCCTCGGCAGGACAGCAAGAGGAAGTTGGACGGACGAAGAGAAAAACCAGCACATAAACGTACTAGAGATGATGGCAGTGCGAAGAGCGTGCCTAGAGTTCGTCCATCGGCTCCGGGGAAACACCGTGGCACTGATGTGCGTCAACGCCACGGTGGAGGCCTACATAAAGAAACAAGGAGGACAAAAATCGAAGGAGTTGTGCGTCCTCACGATGGGACTGCTGGAATGGGCCGAAGGGGAACAGATCAAGATCTCAGCAAGGTTCATTCCAGGGAAGAGAAACGTCCTGGCCGACGGCCTCAGCAGAATGGGTCAAGTGGTAGGATCCGAGTGGTCCTTGCACCCGGAAGTGGCCAAGACCCTCATTCAGAAATGGGGATCGCCAGTGTTGGACCTCTTCGCAACGAGACTGAACGCACAGCTCCCCGTGTTTTGTTCTCCTTTGCCAGATCCAGAAGCGGCGTTCGAGGACGCCTTCCAGCACCCTTGGGACAACCTTGATGTTTACGCCTTCTCTCCCTTTGGGATGCTCAGACAGGTCCTCAACAGGGTGAGGCGAGCGGACAACCTGTGGATGACTTTGGTAGCGCCCTGGTGGCCGGAGAGAGAGTGGTTCGCGGATCTAAAGGAACTGGTGCGCCTTCCACCTTGGCCCCTTCCGGACAAGCCAGACCTTCTCCGGCAGCCCCATTTTCAAAGGTTCCACGAGAACCCTCAGTCCCTCCACCTTCATGCGTGGAGGTTATCGAGCGTCTCCTGAGGAAGGAAGGATATTCTTCGAGAACGGCAGCAAGGATGTCAGGGTATCTGAGGCGTTCATCAGCGGCAGTATACCAGGCAAAGTGGGCCACATTCACTAAGTGGTGCGTCTCGAGGAACATCAAACCATTGAGGGCCTCCATTCCAGAGATAGTGGACTTCCTAGTTTATCTCAGGGACGAGGTAAACATGTCCATCCCAGCCATCAAAGGAGTCCGGGCTGCTCTGGGTCAAGTCTTCCTCCTGAAGGGCATCGACCTGGGTGCCTCCAGACATATCTTGATGCTCATCAGGAGCTTCGAACAATCGTGCCCCCCTCAAGCCAGTAGGGTGCCCCTGTGGGACGTGGCCAGAGTCCTGAAGATGCTGTCAGAACCTCCCTTCGAACCCCTAAAGGACATCTTGGACAAGGAACTCACCCTCAAGACAGTTTTTCTGTTAGCTCTGGCATCAGGGGAGTTGCACGGACTGTCGTACGAGGTGTCACACACGAAGGGTTGGCGTGAGGCTACCTTCAGGTTCGTCCCATCCTTCATGGCAAAGACTCAGAATCCAGCCGTTTGGGATCCCAAGTTTGAAGGGTTCTCAGTGCCTGCAATCCCTCGATTGGACAACTCGAGGGACTTGCTGCTGTGCCCTGTCAGGGCAGTACGAAAATACTTCGAGAGGACAGCCAGACTTCGACCCAAGATCAAGAGTCTGTTTGTCTCCTCGGGACTAGTGAAGAAGCCAGTCTCCAAGAATACTACCTCCTTCTGGCTACAGCAGGTGATCATCAGGGCCTACAGTAGTGCAGGGGTCCCTCTTCCAGGAAAGCCCAGACCCCACGACATTAAGGGTCTAAGTACTTCATTGGCATTTGAGAAGAATATGGCAGTGGGCCAGATCCTGAGGGCAGGTACTTGGTCTAATCGGTCGACCTTCACAGCTCACTACTTGAAGGACTACTCGAGGAAGTCCCTGGACGGGTTCTCGATAGGTCCCGTCATTTCCGCGCTCCAAACGGTTTAAAGGTGTAGCCCCAGTGATAACCGCGTGTAGTAAGTCCAAGAGACATAGGTTCCTTCCTTAACTCCCTTGTTCTTCCTTCCCCTGCTCCCTTACCGAAATGACTCCAGTAGTCCCCTGAAACTGCCATGGGATACACTATCGTTGGAAGGACATGTCTCCTAGGATTTCTTGCAGAGGTGAGTTACTTCGACACAAAGATGGGTTTTTGCGTAGTTTTCCCTATTCTCTCGTGTTTTCCTTGGGGTCAGCAGAGCCTAGTCTCCTATCTAGGTTCCTCTTATATACTTCTCACAGTCTCTAGGTCCTGAAGGACATTCCCACCTCCTAAGGTATAAGTCTCCTAAGAAAGTAGTTTGAGGTAAGTACTCAGTGTTGGAACAAATCACAAATTTTAAGTGATTTGTATTTTTCCTAACAGTACTTACCTCGAACTACTTTCGGGTAATGGCCCACCCATCCTTCCCCGAGTGCCTTGCTGGACCTCATAGAAACCTACGCTATCAAGAACTTACTGGGGATCAAGACCTGAGCAAGCATGCTCTCTGACCTGGGGTCGCCTCAGGGCGCGTATCACACCACCTGAGGTTACTCCTCATAGAAAACGGGAGTAGGGTAAACTACACAAAACTCTGGTCGGTTGGGAGGAGATCCCAGATACTCCTAAGAAAGTAGTTCGAGGTAAGTACTGTTAGGAAAAATACAAATTACTTAAAATTTGTGATTTTAATTCATATTGATGTAGTATAGCAACATACATTACAATGAATAAATGGTAGGGTTTGTGGAATGTTAAATAACTATTCTAATTAAAAGATACCACTACAATTATATAACATTAATACAAAAGAAATTTATGACAGAAATAGTGCAATTCCACCTCATTTGACTCGTGAAGGTCACCCATAATGTTAACCCTTTGAGTGCCATTCGCTATATTCTGAGTTCAGATATTTATCCTAACTTCGGCGTCATGTAATGTATTTACTTATTAATTTTTTTAGGTGTTATGAAAGTTTTATAAAATACCATGTAAAATTATGTATCAATGGAAATTAAATTTATTTAGCTTACGACAAAAAATAGTTTTTTTCTGAAATGAATTATGTTAAGTGTCTCTAGAAAGGTCATGGGGCTCAAGTGTCAAAACTTTTGGTGAGGGGTTAGCCTTCAAAGAGTTAATCAACAGCTTGGGGTAGAATCCTAATTAAATTTGATTAGAATTCTAAACTTTTAAAAACTTTTTGTCATCAATCTTATAAGGTGTGATACACTTAAAAAGTAGTTATTTTTAAATATTTAACTTAGCCGGTGAATATATAGCTGCAACTCTGTTGCTCGACAGACAAACTGTACAGAAAAAAACTCGCCAGCGATCGCTATACAAGTTGCGGGTGTGCCCAACAGCGCCATCTATCGACCAGATACCAAGCTCAATGTAAACAAAGGCTCAATTTTCTCTCTGTCGACGTGTCGACAAGACGTACTTTACTCGCTGTTGCTAAACTGGAGTTTTTCACATCATATTGGTGAAGTACTATATTCTGGTTTTGAGCTTTCGCAATGCAGGTGTTTTATCTTCATCTTAAATCTTGAACTCGTTTTGGATAGATTTAATTATGGTGACAAAGAGAGTATGGACTTTCTTTCACTTTTAAATGGCCGACCCTTCCCTTAGACGGAAGTGTGTTTAGGCTTTTAGTAATTATCTTATCACGTTATAAATTAATTATAGATTTTCCTCTATATATTTTATATCTCTCCGCCTTTATTAGGCCTCTTCGATTAACTTTCCATTTATTATAAACATATAAAAATAAATTTTAATGTTTTGTTTATATGCGACCTTTCCTGAGAGTAGGCGGTCCTAACTTGGAAACCGAAGTTAAACAACGTTGAGCCCTTTGCAATCGTAAATAGCTTTTAAAGAGCTAATGATTTAAAACCTTTTAAATGAATATTTTTAATAAAGATTTTATGAAGGAATTTCTTTGAATAGTCTTCGTACTGTTTTCAAAGATGAACTAACGTTTAGTTTATTTATACTACGCAGTTTGCGCTCTATCGTTACGATAGAGAGAGAGAGTATCACGGTTTCACTTTGCAGAAAGAGTAAATCGATTCTGACGTTTTGTTCATTATTCTTTCAAAGCTTAAAGGAACTTTTTAATTGATAAACCTTTCAGAGTTTTCCTTTGGTCAAATAACATGTTTTTTTGACGAAATGTAATTGGGCTCTTCTCTTAGGTGCGAAATCAAGAGAGAGAGAGAGAGAGATATAGAGACGGAGGGAGAGAGAGGAGAGAAAACGTTCCGTTCAAACGGGTAACGTTGTTCTCGAGTTACTCTCGTCCCTATTCTCTGTACGGGGAAGGATAAAACGTTTTTAGTTTTTTATTCTCGTCCCCAGGCTATGTGCGGTGAGAGATTGAAAACGTAGTTTATATAAACTAGTGTTTAGTCTCTTTCCCAGCCACTGAATTTTTTATCTTAAAATATGTTTTCTGTTTTTTGCTGGTATTAATGAGCTTGCATTATACGACTGATTTCGCAATTACTACCTTTTAATGAAGGGTAGAATTGCGTGTTTCAGGTAGAAATCAGTAAAAGTTTCGATTTCAGTGAAATAAGTGCAAAACAGAAAATCGAAGTGATAAAGTGATATGCGCAAAGTGTTACAGTGTTGCGTCCGAGGGTTCGTCTGTTCGTGCCTGTCGTTCACCTAGTCCGGGACCTCTTGCAAGCTCCCAAACAGGGGAGAAGTAATGTCGAACGACTTATGGGTTCGAGAGGCCTTGATCAACGAACAGACGTTTCCCTCTATGGTATCGGGTGTATCTTACCAAGATCTCCCCTACCATAAGACGAGAGAGACGTTTTTTCTCCTCGTCATCCGAAGGCTTTTCGCATAAGAAACCTGTCACAAGGTTTCGAAGCCCTTAAGCGAAAGTCAGTCCTTTCAGGACAGGTCCAGCGTCCTTTGTGCTTCCTGTTGACGTTGGCGTAGCTAAGTCACGTCAGTCAGGTTGTTTAAAACCACACTCGATGCGGTCTCGTGTGGATTTTCAGCCGCATTTGGACGTTAGGCCACTTGCTGATGCTCCTGTTGACGTTCAAGACGTTCGCTAACAATCGGAGTTGACTTGTTTTGACGCTGTGCGTCAACCTCCGCATTCTAGAGTTGTTTTGACTGCTCAGTCTAGGCAGTCAAAGCAGTCTCGAGTGGACGCTGTGCGTCTTCACGCACCTGTTGTGGTTGACAGTTCAGTTGTTGACAGTTCACAGACTGTCAAGCAGTTACATGACGTTGCGTCCTGGTCCGCTACTAATGCACCAGTGAGTGTGGACTCTGCTTGTAAAGCATTGCCACCACGGTAGGTCTCTCCCTTGCTTGAGACTCAGCTTTTATCGGACAAGGTTCCTGTAGATGAGGAAGTTGCTGTTCCCCCTCCTACTGATATTACCTTAAGGACTCTGTCAGATGGAGAGGAGCCTAAAGCTGCTTAGCCCTCTATGGACTTTAATTAAATCATGATGATTTTTTTTAAGGATCTTTGTCCGGATCTTTTTGTAACTGCTGCTCCTCGTTCGCCTAAACGTCAGAGCTTACATTAGGCCTAGCTACTTCGAAGCCGTTGTTTTTAAGCTAGTGCTCTCTCGCTCTCCTAGAGAGCTTTACGTTTGCTAGGCGACTGGTTTATCACCAGGAGGAGTTTGGGGGATACAGCCTTTGCTTTCCCTTCTTTTAAACTGGCTTATAGAGCGAGAGTCTGATATGACACGAGAGAAGTTCTCGGCTTGGGAGTTCATGCCTCTGCCCAGATAGACTTCTCAAATCTCGTAGACTCTCCCTGGCGCCTGGCCAGGAGACGCTCCAAGTTTTTTACAGGTCAACTTCACAGCTGTTTTCGAGCCTTTGAAGTTTTGCTGTACAATTATGTCATGCATAAACAAGGCTTTCAGGGATGGAAAGCGGTACCGCCTCAGTCGCTAACCCCGTCTGTTGCCGCACCTGCTCCCGTAGACCCTAAATGGGCTTTGCTGCAAGACATGCAGTCCAAGCTTGCGTCCTTGATAGAGGACTTTAATGCGGAGAAGGTTGCTGCCGAACCTTCTGGCCAACAACCTTCCAACCGGTCGGTTGTGCGTCCTGTTGACGCTGAGGTAACCTTCTCGCGTCTGCCAGTTGAGGTGGTTCCTCCACCGATGCGACCCAGTGTGGGTTGCCAGCCGCACGTTGACGTTAAGCGACGCTCGGAGGTGGTTGTTGACGTTCAGGACATTCAACAACCAGCAGAGGTGACTTGTTTTGACGCAGTGCGTCAACCTCAGCAACCCGGTATGGTGTTGACTGCACAACACACACGGTCTAGACAGTCTCGGGTGGACGCTGTGCTTCCTCGCGCACCCATGGTTGTTGACAGTTCACAGACTGTGCAGCAGTTCCATGATGTTGCGTCCGGCTCCGTCACGCATGCACCAGTGCGACCGGACTCAGCGAGCCAGACGTTGCCCACTCCGTTGCCGTTTCCTCATCAGTTTTCGGATGAGGAACTATCTGATGAGGACGTTGCTGAACAACAAGACGATCAGCCCCCAGAATAGATCAAGCCCTGCTATCCATCCAGAAGATGCTGAAGAAGGAACGCTGCTCAGTCAGGCTGTGGATGAGTCTGGTGGGGACGCTGTCATCCGTGGAACATTTTGTGTCACTAGGAAGACTACACCTCCGTCCTCTTCAATACCATCTAGCTTTTCACTGGAAAAAGGACAAGACGCTAGAAGCGGTCTCGATCCCGATTTCCGGAAAGATAAAGTCTTGTCTGACTTGGTGGAAGGACAATATCAACCTAAGAGAGGGTCTTCCCTTGGCTGTTCAGACTCCCAGCCACGTTCTCTTCTCGGACGCATCGGACGTGGGCTGGGGCGCGACACTAGACGGTCGGGAATGCTCAGGACTGTGGAACTCGAGTCAGAGGAGCATGCATATCAACTGCAAGGAGCTGTTGGCAGTACATCTGGCCTTGAAAAGCTTCAAGTCTCTCCTTCGAGGCAAAGTGGTGGAAGTAAACTCAGAAAACACCACGGCCTTGGCGTACATCTCCAAACAAGGAGGTACCCACTCACTGACGTTGTACGAGATCGCAAGGGACCTGCTCATCTGGTCAAAAGGTCAAGACATCTCCCTAGTAACGAGGTTCATCCTAGGCAACTTGAATGTCATAGCAGATTGTCTCAGTCGGAAAGGGCAAGTAATTCCAACAGAATGGACCCTCCACAAGGATGTGTGCAAGAGACTTTGGGCCACTTGGGGCCAACCAACCATAGATCTCTTTGCAACCTCGCTGACCAAGAGGCTTCCAATCTATTGCTCCCCAGTCCCGGACCCAGCAGCAATACATATAGATGCCTTCCTCCTAGATTGGTCACATCTGGATCTCTACGCATTCCCACCATTCAAGATTGTCAACAAGGTACTGCAGAAGTTCGCCTCTCACGAAGGGACAAGGTTGACGTTAGTTGCTCCCCTCTGGCCCGCGAGAGAATGGTTCACCGAGGTACTTCGATGGCTAGTAGACGTTCCCAGAAGTCTTACTCTAAGGGTGGACCTTCTACGTCAGCCTCACGTAAAGAAGGTACACCAAAGCCTCCTCGCTCTTCGTCTGACTGCCTTCAGACTATCGAAAGGAGGCAGCCAGTGCGATTGCTAGAGCAAGGAGAGCATCCACCATTAGAGTCTACCAATCGAAGTGGGAAGTCTTCCGAGACTGGTGCAAGTCAGTTTCTGTATCCTCGACCAGTACCTCTGTAGCTCAAATAGCTGATTTTCTCTTATACCAGAGAAAAGGACGATCCCTTTCAGCTCCCACTATCAAGGGCTACAGAAGCATGTTGGCATCGGTCTTCCGGCATAGAGGCTTAGATCTTTCCAGCAATAAAGATCTTCAAGACCTCCTTAAGTCTTTTGAGACCACCAAGGAGCGTCGTTTGGCTACCCCTGGTTGGAATTTAGACGTGGTACTAAGATTCCTCATGTTAGACAGGTTTGAGCCGTTACAATCAGCCTCCCTGAAAGATCTCACTCTAAAGACTCTTTTCCTGGTATGCTTAGCCTCAGCTAAAAGAGTCCGTGAGATTCATGCCTTCAGCAAGAACATCGGATTTTCGTCAGAAAAAGCCACCTGTTCGCTACAACTTGGTTTTCTAGCCAAAAATGTGCTGCCTTCTCGGCCTTGGCCTAAATCTTTCGATATTCCCAGCTTATCGGAGATTGTAGGCAATGAACTAGAAAGAGTCTTATGCCCTGTGAGAGCTCTTAAGTTCTATTTAAAGCGTACCAAACCTTTACAAGGTCAATCTGAAGCTTTATGGTGTTCAGTTAAGAAACCATCTTTGCCTATGTCAAAGAATGCTTTATCATACTTTATCAGACTGTTAATACGAGAAGCTCATTCACATCTGAGTGAGGAAGACCGAGCTTTGCTTAAGGTGAAGACGCACGAAGTTAGAGCTGTTGCAACTTCCGTGGCCTTTAAGCAAAATAGATCTCTGCGAAGTATAATGGACGCAACCTATTGGAGAACCAAGTCAGTGTTCGCGTCTTTTTATCTAAAGGATGTCCAGTCTCTTTACGAGGACTGCTACACACTGGGACCATTCGTAGCAGCGAGTGCAGTAGTGGGTGAGGGCTCAACCACTACAATTCCCTAGTTCCAGATCCTTTTAATCTTTCTCTTGAAATGTTTTTTAATGTTGTTTTTATGGGTTGTCCGGAAGGCTAAGAAGCCTTTCGCATCCTGGTTGATTTGGCGGGTGGTCAAAGTCATTTCTTGAGAGCGCCTAGATTAGGGGTTTGATGAGGTCCTGTTGTATGGGTTGCAACCCTTGATACTCCAGCTCCTAGGGGTCGATCAGCATCCTAAGAGGATCGCGAGGCTCCGTAAGGAAGACGTACTTATAAGGCAGAGTAATCGTTCAAGTCGACTTCCTTACCAGGTACCTATTTATTTTGTTTTTGTTATTTTGATAACTTCTAAAATGAAATAAAAAACTCTTAGCTCATAAAATGTAAACATATATTACTGGTCTCTACCCACCATCCTGGGTGTGAATCAGCTATATATTCACCGGCTAAGTTAAATATTTAAAAATGATATTTTAATTATAAAATAAATTTTTGAATATACTTACCTGGTGAATTTATAAATTAAATGACCCTCCCTTCCTCCCCAATAGAGACGCAGTGGGACGAGGAGAAAATTGAGTCTTTGTTTACATTGAGCTTGGTATCTGGTCGACAGATGGCGCTGTTGGGCACACCCGCAACTTGTATAGCGATCGCTGGCGAGTTTTTTTCTGTACAGTTTGTCTGTCGAGCAACAGAGTTGCAGCTATATATTCACCGGGTAAGTATATTCAAAAATTTATTTTATAATTAAAATATAATTTTTCAGTTGTAGAACAGGTATTTAAAGCTGAGATTTATTGATTTGGAGTGTCCAAGCATTACATAAGGATAAATATTACCTTCACTTGTTTTGTTGAACTACGAGGTAATCATTCATAAATGTCATTATGGGTCTTCATACCTTGATAATGATATTAGTCAAACTGTTAACAAGTCTGGTGTGTATAGTTTCTAATATTTAAGTACGTGTTTATTATTTTTACTTTGTTTTTGTATTACAGTATGAGCGTATTTATAATTTCCCACGAGAAGCCTTTGATGTAAGAATGGAAAATGAAGAGGAGGAAGAGAGTGAAATCGATGAAGCCGAGTCTGAAAATGAAGAAGAGTTAGTGGATACAGATGAAGATGTAGAGGGACAACTAGAAAGGGAAGTCGTTAATGAAGATATGGAGGACGAGGTAACATACTTGAGATTTTTTAGAACCAGAATTTCTTCCAGGCTACATAAATTTTTTAGCAGTCTCTTGTCAGTAACTTACAACACTCAAAACTTTGAAAATTTTTATCAAAGCAAACGATTTGATGAGAATAGAATTTTTCTTATTTCTGTCTTGCAGTCTCTGCACTGAACTTAACATAATTTATAGTGACATAATTTTGATTTGTGGCTTTATTGAGCACAGCTTTGGGGATGTGAAGGTATAGATATCCTTTTATATTTTGAAGGTTAAGAAATTTACAGAATATGAAAGTTCTCTAGTAAAATAGTAATGTGTAAGGATTTTTTATTTTACATTATTTCAGTGAAAATTCCCTGAGAATTCTGTGTTGTTCATTCTTTTAATGAAAAAGCTGGTCAGTGATAAAAAAATGAAATTCTTACAAAGATGTGTGCAAATCTTTTGTTCTCTGTTTAATGTGTGGTGTAGGAATACAAGTTTGGTAAACAAACAGTCACCGTCTTGATCCTCGTTCATTTGGACAAAGCCGCTTAAAGCTGTGGTATTTTTTAAGCATTAGATATATCATATAAACTACAATATAGTTTTTCATTCACTTTTTTTCCAGGAACAGTTTAGCTTCTTTTTTGAGAACGAGTTAAGATTTTACAGTTTATAAGTTATTTTTGATAAAATTAGTACCTACAATAATTTAGTATGGGTTTATTGCTATGTTTATTGGTAGAGTTTTTTCATTATTATTTCAGTTTGATCTTTTGTTTTATGAAGAGAATCACTGGTACTGCAAATATAGAAAAAGAAGATAAGGAAAGGGGGAAAGTGTAACTTTGCACTACCAGAAAATATATAACCTTTCCTTCCCCTAGAGCGGGACCTAGGTTCGTGTTCTCATAGCGTTGCTCAATTAAGTACCAATACTTACTTTCACATTCCTATTCATCCAGAAACTATGAACTTCCATTGGTCAAAGATTTAGTTTCAAATGCCTATATTTCTGTCTTAGGGTGGTTCTTAAAGTATGATACAAAAGAGCACAGTTGGTGTTATTTTTGTAGCAAGACAAGTCCAAGAGAAGCACATTATCTAGAATGAAATAGTAAAGTTTGTGTGTTTTGCTGATCTTGAATAGATTTATGACAAGGAACTAAGGTTAGTCTATTAGTGTTTGAATAAGAGAGGAGTATCATAGAAGTTGTCAAGGTTACTGATGATGATGTATGAGTGAGTAAGGACCACTGTTTAGATAAAATATGGGGATTCTGAAGCATTCCTTGTGGAGATTGACATCGGTCAGGAATCGGCTGCAAGTCTATTCCTGTTCTTCATCGTTAAAGACACTTTGTCATCAAAATTAAGGAACAATTAAGAATATTGGGAACTGATGCTTCCTGATGACAGTCATTTTAGCAGGCACAGAAGAAAGGTTTTAGCATGTAATTGAGCCCTAGAAAGGAAAGAATTGAAGGTGAACATTGGAAAGATAGAGCTGATGATTAGTAGTAGAAAATGACATGAAGAAGTAAACATTCAAGTGGAAGATGGTACAGTACTAAAACAGAACAATGAGTTTAACCACTTGGGATCAATAATAATAAAGGAGAGATGTACCGGGTACTCAGAAAGTAGTGAAACAGAGAGTGAATGAAGCATGACCAAAAGGGAGAGAAGTAAGTGGTATTTGTTTAAGACTAAGAAAATGCCATTGAGACTCAAAATGAAGATTATAAGACAGCTATCAGGGCTGTACTATTGTACAGGGTAGAGACTTGGGCCACTTCACTAGAAAGAAAGGAAAGCAAGTGTATAAGAAGAATGTGTGGTATATGTAATGTAAAAGATAATGATATGGAACTTTTTCTTTGATACTTTGGCAATGTAATAAGAAGTAGGTGGACCCAAGCAAGAGAGCTAAGAACATGCTATTGGTGGGGAGGACTGCTAGGCATCAGAGGATCATGTGGATGGATGTTGTTAGGAGGTACATTATATGGGTGGGTTGGATTGGGGAAAAGATGCAAGGAATAGAAATAGATGGAGAAAATTGATTTTGAGCAACCAACCCTGCTATACAGTGGGGCTAAGAAGATCAAAAGAAGTCTGAATATGGTTGAACAGACCAAGATGTATGTATACAAAATTACATTAAAGGTAAAATATTGGTATTCCCAGCCTTGTCTTGTATACCATACTTTTGATAAACCTGATTACAACTGATCCTCCTACCAGGGCGATTTGATTTCAACACGATTTTTCAGGGAAGCTTCACTAAAGTAAATACTATTTTTATATTAAAATTAATTATTTAATTACAGTACTTAGAATCCTGTAAGTGGTCACCCCTAGGGGTTGTTTTTTTACTTACAGTTCACTGAAGTTCAAACTTGCAGCCAATGTTTCTATGTTAAACGGGTTGACAAAAATCTCTCTTCATAGTTTATATATGACATCTATTTAATATTGTTAATGATTTTCAAGATATTTTATATTTCTTATTCATTATTTGTTGTATGTAGTTTATTTCCATATTTCCTTTCCTCCCTGGGCTATTATCCCTCTTGGAGCCCTTGGGCTTATAGCATCCTGCTTTCCAAATAGGGTTGTAGGCCAGCAAGTAATGATAATGATAAAATCTAACTCTGTTGATAGGATGACAGCGAGGATGAGGATGAAAGTGATGAAGAGAGGCAGTTTGTTGCAGATTTTGAAGAAAGTGATGATGAGGAGGATCTAGATTTAGAGGTAAGATGGTTTAATTTTTCTTTAAGGTTAGTATTGCTGTAAGAATTATGATTTGGAAAAAAAAGATATACTGTAATGGTTATTCATTTTTTAGTGTTATGAGGTAAATTTATCATTGAAAATATTAGGATAAAAATAATTCTTATAAAGCACTTTTATTCCTACGTGGATACAAACTTTTGAGTCATTTAAAGGGGTTACTTTTTATTTTTTAAGGCCAGATAAGAAAAAAGAACCGGTAGATTGCGTCATGCTATTCTGCTGGCCAGCCAGTGCCCATGACGGGTTACGCTTGGCTCAAGCGTCTAGTCACAACACTTCTGGCCGTGCTGGCAGTTGGGTATACCTGCTTTCACTTCTACGATCAGACAATCGCATCGCCCACTTGTCCCACTTATTTTGCCTGTGCTTGTGTCTTTGTGTCATTATTTGTCACTTGTGTGTTAATTATTTGTGATTTAGTGTGTGCCTTTCGACTATGTCAACCTCGATGCGTTCCTGTCCTGGCCGTATTGGTCGCCCATGTGTAACCTTTATGAGCCGGATAGATGTGGATCCTCACCCTGTATGTCAGGCGTGTAGAGGAAAGAGATGTTTGGTAGAATCTCCCACTATTATAGGCAGTGGTCAACCTCCCAATGGGATAGATATTGTTCTCATCAGAATAAGCCACACAAAAGCCACACAAAAGACATTGTTCTCTTCCTCCCTTGGTAAGTGGTGAGAAGAAACTCAAGATAAGTTTGGCATTTAACGTTGTCCTCCATCCAAGTTCTGCCTGTCAGCATCCCTCCGAGGTTTCTGTCACGGAGGACGATGGCCCTAATTTCGTGAACGTATCGCTGGAGAGGTAGAAGGTGTCATTGGGAAGTATGGCGTACCAGGTGAAAATGAGAGTGGTGAGAGACTGGTAGATATGTGTGTTGAGCAAGAGATGGTGATAAGTTCTAGTTTTTTCAAAAAGAAAGATAAAAACAAGTATACATGGGTAAGAGTGGCAAATGGAACAGTGGTAGAAAGGGCATTAATGGATTATGTGTTGATAACCAAAAGAAAGTTTGGAAGATTGAAAGACGTGCACATGTTTAAGGGTATGGCTAATGGTATGTCTGATAATTTTTTGGTGGAAGGAAAATTAGTAGTAGCAAAAGAGTGGGGGAATAGAGTAGGTGGATGTAAAAGGGAGCTAGTGAAGGTTGAAGAGCTAATAAAACCCAGGGGTAAAAAGTATTTATCAAGAAAGGTTGAAAATGGCATATGATGCAGTGAAAGTAAGAGAAACAGGTAATTTAGAGGAGGAGTGGAAGTTAGTAAAAGAAAATTTTGTTGGGATTGCAAGTGATGTGTGTGGCAAGAAGTTTGTTGGAGGCAGCATGTAGAAGGGCAGTAAATGGTGGAATGAAGGAGTGAAGGTAAAAGTGGAAGAGAAAAAGAGGGATTTTGAAGAATGGCTGCAGAGTAATAGTGTAGAGAAGTATGAAAGATAGAGAGAGAAAAATGCGGAAGTAAAGTGCAAGGTAAGCGAGGCAAAAAGGGCAGCAGACCTGAGGTGGAGTCAGGGACTGGGTCATTCATATGAAGAGAATAAGAAGTTTTGGAAAGAAGTGAAGAGAGTAAGGGAGGCTGGTTCAAGAACTTAAGAGACAGTGAAAGATGTAAATGGAAGGTTGTTAAAAGGAGAGAAGGCAAGGAAAAGGTGGGCGGAATATTTTGAAAGTTTACTGAATGTTAAGGATAATAGGGAGGCAGATATAATTGCTGTTGCAGATGTTGAGGTGCTGGTGATGGGAGATGAGAATGAGAGAGAGATTACAAGAGAGGAAGTGAGGAGGGCACTAGATGAAACGAGAGTAGGAAAAGCATCTGGTATGGATGGTGTGAGAGCTGAGATGTTGAAGGAAGGGGGTGTGACTGTACAGTACTTGAATGGTTGATGAGATTGTTTAATATGTGTTTAGTGTTGTCAATGGTACCAGTAGATTGGGTTTGTGCGTGTATTATACCACTATATAAGGGTAAGGGAGATGTGCATGAGTGTTGTAATTCAAGGGGTATTAGTTTGTTAAGTGTAGTTAGAAAAGTATGGTAGAGTACTGATTAATAGGATTAAGGATAAAACAGAATGCAATCTTAGAAGTACAGGGTGGTTTTAGAAGAGGTAGGGGATGTATGAATCAGATTTTTACAGTTAGGCAGATATGCGAGAAATATTTAGCAAAAGGTAAGGAGGTGTATGTTGCATTTATGGATCTGGAGAAAGCGTATGATAGAGTTGATAGGGAAGCAATGTGGAATGTAATGAGGTTATATGGAGTTGGTGGAAGGTTGTTGCAAGCAGTGAAAAGTTTCTACAAAGGTAGTGAAGCATGTGTTAGGATAGGAAATGAAGTGAGCGATTGGTTTCCGGTGAGAGTGGGGCTGAAACAGGGATGTGTGACGTCGCCGTGGTTGTTTAATTTGTATGTTGAAGTGGTGAGAGGGGTGAATGCTCGAGTGCTGGGACGAGGATTGAAACTGGCAGACGAGAATGACCATGAATGGGAGGTAAATCAGTTGTTGTTTGCGGATGATACTGTACTGGTTGCGGACGCAGAAGAGAAGCTTGGCCGATTAGTGACAGAATTTGGAAGAGTGTGTGAAAGAAGGAAGTTGAGAGTTAATGTGGGTAAGATAAGGTTATGAGATGTACGAGAAGGGAAGGGGGTGCGAGGTTGAATGTCATGTTGAATGGAGAGTTACTTGAGGAGGTGGATCAGTTTAAGAACTTGGGGTCTGTTGTTGCAGCAAATGGTGGAGTAGAAGCAGATGTACGCCAGAGAGTGAATGAAGGTTGCAAAGTGTTGGGGGCAGTTAAGGGAGTAGTAAACAATAGAGGGTTGGGCATGAATGTAAAGTGAGTTCTTTATGAGAGAGTGATGGTACCAACTATTATGTATGGATCAGAGTTGTGGGGAATGAAAGTGACGGAGAGACAGAAATTGAATGTGTTTGAAATGAAGTGTCTAAGGAGTATGGCTGGTGTATCTCGAGTAGATAGGGTTAGGAACGAAGTAGTGAGGGTGAGAATGGGTGTAAGAAATGAGTTAGCAGCTAGAGTGGATATGAATGTGTTGAGGTGGTTTGGCCATGTTGAGAGAATGGAAAATGGCTGTCTGCTAAAGAAGGTGATGAATGCAAGAGTTGATGGGAGAAGTACAAGAGGAAGGCCAAGGTTTGGGTGGATGGATGGAGTGAAGGAAGCTCCGGGTGATAGGAGGATAGATGTGAGAGAGGCGAGAGAGCGTGCTAGAAATAGGAATGAGTGGTGAGCGATTGTGACGCAGTTCTGGTAGGCCCTGCTGCTTCCTTCAGTGCGTTGGATGACCGCGGAGGTAGCAGGAGTAGGGGACTTAGTGTTATGAAGCTTCATCTATGGTGGATAACGGGGGAGGGTGAGCTGTGGCACCCTAGCAGTACCAGCCGAACTCGGTTGAGTCCCTTGTCAGGCTGGGAGGAACGTAGAGAGAAGTCCCCTTTTTTTGTTTCAGTTGTTTGATGGCGGCTACCCCCAAAATTGGGGGAAGTGCCTTGGTATATGTATGTATGTATCTCTGTGTCAGTAATGTGCTTTATGAAATTGATCTTGTAAGTATTGCGGATCCCCTGGCTACAGCAGCTCCACTCCCTAAGCTAGATCTGCTAGATGCTTTTATTCCAGACTGCTGTGTTGTCTAGTTCCCCCTCACTCCTCACAAGTGGGCTGATTGGGAATTTATACCTCTCTGATTATGTAGATAAAATGTTCCCGTTAGGGAGTGTCTCCTATCAGAACAGTTGAAGCATCTCCTCATTCCCATAAGGACCTTAGAGTTGAGATTGTCATTTCCCCTCGTACCGAGGCAGCCTTATTTGTTCTAATGAGAAGGGCTTGCTTCATATGCCTAAGGGTCCTTAGCCAAAAACTACTCTAAAAGTTTTTGGGGGAATAGTTTCCTTGAGCACATGATATACGCGGGTTTGCTGCAACCCTTGCATTCCGCAAAAACCACCCGGTAGTTTAAGTGCTAAAAGTAGGAGTTTGGAAGAGACAAACCACTTTTATGAACCACTTCCTTAAAGATTGCATACACATTTTCTGTAGTCTCGAAGAGACAAACTCCATGTATAAACCACTACCTGAAAGATTGCATACGCAGGTCCTTAGACACTTTCTATAGGACCCATTCTTGCTGCACAGCAAAGTCTAATTTAAGCTCTCATAGGACAAGTGACCGCTTCTATCCCAGGCATCAGTTACTCTGTATTATAAGGGTGTTTATAAGCATAAAGGCAAATAGCGATTTTGATCGAACTTGAACCCCTCACTTAAAATCTCCCTAATGCAGCTAAGAATGCCTTTTGTTTGTTGACTGATATATAAATGATGTATTGCATATCGTCGTCGTCGGCGCCCACTTGTGTCCGAGTATTGGGGTCTGTCGTTAGCCATCAGCCTCCTATCTGTGGGGTGGGTGCTTATGTCTGATGTGGCTGTTAAGTCCTAGTCTGTGGTGGAAGAGTCGCGGACAGTGTTCACAAGGGAGGGTAGGTGGTGGGCGGGGCTGTTCTAATCGCTCTCTCCTTCTTCTCCTCCTAGCCTCTTCATTTTGTCTCCTCCTCTCCTCGAAGTCCACGGTGCCATGGTGTACTGTACTCCTCCAGGTTTTCCTGTCCCTGGCTGTTTCTTCCCATGAGGAAAGATCGATGTCAGTTAGAGCCAGGGTGCACTTTAGTTGATCTTTATAGCGCATTTTCGGGGCTCCTCGTGGTCTGGTGCCCTGGGTCAGTTCTCCGTAGAATATTTTCTTTGGGAGCCTAGATGGATCCATCCTATGCACGTGTCCTATCCAGCGAAGGCGGTGGTGGATGATGGTGGCCTCCACGCTGGTCAGCGAGGCACTTTCTAAGACTTCAATGTTGGTGGTGTGGCTCTCCCAGGGGATTTTCAAGATCTGCCTCAGTTTCATTTGTTGGAAGCGTTCTAGGTTTTTAAGATCGTTTTTATATAGCGTCCATGTTTCACATGCATACAGGAGCGTGGAGAGGACTACTGCCTTGAACACCATTATTTTGGTGGTCATTGTCAGTGCGTGGTTGTTAAATACGCGGCAGTTGAGTCGGCCAAAGGCGGAGTGGGCTGCCCTGATCCTGTTCTCCACGTCCTTTTTGCTTGTGGGAGCTGATGTTAGGATGCTCCCTAGGTAGGAGAACTGGTCCACCTGTTCTAACGGTTGGTCATTCACTGTGGTATTGAAGTTGGGGAGCATCAGTCCTGGTGGATGTTGGACGAGGGTCTTGGTTTTGTCTGTGTTGACTTGCATCCCAAAACGTTCGTAGGCAGAGTTGTATGCATCAGCTAACGACTGCAGGTCCTCTGCCGTCTGACCTGAGGTGGCATTGTCGTCAGCATACTGCAGTTCTCGCACTGCACACAAGGTGGTCTTGGTTCTGGCGCGGAGTCTAGCGAGGTTGAAAGCGCCTCCATCCATGCGGAAACGTAGGTCGACTGAGGGTGTGTCTGGGGGAATCTCGTTGAGCATTGCTGCGGTGTATAGCGAGAAACACGTTGGGGCCAGAACACAGCCCTGCTTCAGGCCGCCGTTGATGGGGAATGGGTCTGAAAGAGAGTTCTGGTGGCAGACTCTCCCAACCATTCCGTCATGGAGGGCACGCACCAGCTTGACAAAATCGGGTGGGCAGCCATATCTTTTGAGGACAGCCCACATGGCAGGTCGAGGTACTTTGTCGAAGGCCTTTTTCAAATCCCAAAAGATGAATATTATGGGCTGTTGTTGTTCGAGGCTCTTCTCTTGCATATACAGTATTAATATTACAAGTCACTTGATGTTCATATCTCTTCACTCTGGTAAAGCTCTTTGGAATGGGATTGATGTGATCTATTTCTGATGTCATGGTATATACACTACTGAAATATTTGTTTGTAAATTAGTACCGTAATTTTGGGCAATTTGATTTCTAAATTTTACTTAATCTAACCATTGTCTGATTTGCTTTTTTCAGTCTTTCATTAAACTCCAATTCTAAAGTTCCTAAATATTTAAATGATTTTACATCATTAATCCTTTCTCCTTCTAATATTTCATCTTCCATTACATATTCCATTCTCATCATCTTTGTCGTTCTTCTATTTATCTTAAGCTCAACCTCATGTGATATTTCATGCATTCTGGTAAGGAAGCATTGCAAATCCTGTGATGTTCTGCTAATAAGTTTTGAGACAAAAACTTAGTAGTTTAAATTTTTCTATACCTGATTTTAGTATTTATCTTTGAAACTGTTGTTCAATTAGCTCATTAAACATGTTATTAAGAATTGTCATGTTTCTGTTCATCTTTTGCATTAAGATCTTGGAATTACAGATTGGTCTCCTTGGATACTTCTTACTTTTTTATTTTTTTTTAAATGTTCTTATCCATCAGGAAGAATTAGGCAACAGTTTTCTTTAAACTGCCATTCAAGAGAAAATTTAATTCTCAGTCTGTATTTTCATTTTATGTTGACAACTTCATTCAGACTTCTTTAAAAAAAAATTATGATTTTTTTAGGATTCTGCTGATAGATTGGGAGACATTTCTGAAGAGGATGAAGACAGTTCAGATGACAGTGACATGGAAGATGGGCCCAGTGCATCTAACGGTATGAAAAATGGGAGGTTGAAGAAGGGCAAAGCCACTCCAAAGGTTACCAAAAAGCGAGGCAAGGCTAGAGTGGAGGTAGAGTATGATCATCATGAAGCTGAGAAACCTAAAGTTAAAGTTTTTTCATAAATGAATTGTATTTTATTGAAGAAAATTTGTTGTTTCGAAATGAATAAAAGGAAAGAAGGTAATGTTTATATAACTTTATACCCAAATTATTATTAGTGAAAGCTAAATTTTTATGCAAATGTGTAAGATTATTTGTTCCTCAAGTAAACCCTGTAGGAAGTTATTACTTTGAGAGGTATGCCGAAGGTTATGCTAATGGTTTTTTTTTTTACTTTCCTTTCATTCCTATAGGTCTTCTATAACCTAATCATGAGGCCCTTGTTTTCAAACTCAAACAGATGGGTGTAGGTGGGACTTTTCTTAACATAATCATTGAATTTTTAAGCAATAGATTGCATATCATATATGGTGTTAATCGGGGTAGTTTTCTCAGCCTAATACTGTACTTTTCATGCTACTGTATATACACATATGTAGTTTGGACTAGAAAATAAGATCATTGCATATCGTAAGCAGATGATACTACACTTTTTGCATCAGTTCCATCTGAAAGACCTATAGGTGGTGAATCCCCTAATTATTATTATTTGGTAAACTACAACCCTAGTTGGAAAAGCAGGATGCTTAAAGGCCAAGGGCTCTAACAAGGAAAATAGCCGAGTGAGGAAAGGAAATAAGGAAATAAACTTTAGTACCTACATTAAAATATATCTTAAACATCTAAACTAAAAAACATTAAAGAAAAACAAGAGGAAGATAAAGTAAATGGAATAGTGTTCCCAAGTGTACCCTTAACTCAGGCAAGAGAACTCTACTCCAATATAGTGGAAGACCATGGTACAGAGGTTATGGCACTACCCAGGACTAGAGAACAATGATTTGATTTTAGAGTGTCCTTCTAGAAGAGCTTTCTCATCTAACCTTACCAAGAGGAAAGTAGCCACTGAACAACTACAGTGCATTAGTTAACCCTTTGGCCAAAAAAGAATTATTTGGTAACCTCAGCAGTGTCAGGTGTATGATGACAGAGGAGAATATGGAAAGAGTAGGCCAGACTATTCTGTGTATGTGTAGGCAAAGGAAAAATGAGCCATACCCAGAGAGAGGGATCTAATGTAGTACTGTCGGACCATTCAAGGGACCCAATAACTCTCTAGCGGTAGTATTTCAATGGGTGGCTGGTGCCCTGGCCAAACTACTATCTTTGGTAGCATCACTCTTATAATTGATATTGAATGACCACCCTTTGATGCCAATTGCTATATAAAGACACTTAAATTCTTACTTATGAGGTCTGAAGAATACTGACATGAAAAAAAGAAACGACAGCATGAATAGCAATGCCATCAATATCAGCGTCTGAAAAGAAATTTAATTTCAGAAAATAGAGAGTACAGTACTGTAATCTAATGATGGTAATGAGACACATTTTGGCTTTCAAGATATTTTGCAAAAAATAGGATCAAATCAGAAGTTATTTCTTTGAACCAAACAAAATTCTTAATAAATACGCATTCCTACAATTGACTAATGCCGAGTTTCAACTGCCCCTCTCGCGTGGTATTCATTATAAAAAATACACTATCTCTACGTGGAATTTTGAAAATTCAGATTACTGCAGTTTTGGGTAGAACATCTATATTCCGTGTTTCCAATAGTCTTTTATGAAACCATTGTTTTATTGCTAAAACGTCCATTTTTTTTTTTTTTTTTACATTTGGGCAAGCTTAACTGGTCCCTTATACAACCCTTCTGTGACCATGGTACCTATTTATTTACATGTTCTTAAAAAATTTGAAGGAAATACATTTATGTTAATATCCGGTATACTGTAACACCACAATTTTGTATGGCTCCCTCAGGAAGAGAATATACAGTATATTAGTTTGCTTTTCTCGATAGTATCATATATAAATGTTTGCTGCAAGTCTCTAAGTTATAGAGATTTAGGTAAATTTAGTGTGCGGTACAGATTATGTAGCATGAAGTTGAACCCTAACAAACTCTAATATGATTGTAAGTAGGTTGTGGTTAGTGGCTCCTCTATTTCCAGATCTTTACATTGACAATGTGTCGTCTATATAAAACTTATTTAAAAGTCTAGGTGTGATTCTTGATTGCAAATTTATTTTTGAAAGTGTGATCTGTTTCTTCATCAGTTGCACAAAAAATTGGCTTATTGAGGAAGTCTTGAAACTTTTGATGATCAGTCTATCCTGATCAGATGTTTTAATTCTTTCAGTCTACCTTTTTTTGAGTATTGTTCTCCTGTATTGGCTTCAGCTTCTGACTCATCTTGATTTGTTGGATAGAAACTTGCAGTCTATTAAATTCCTTATTCATGATCTGGATATTAATCTCTAACACTGGCATTCAGTTAGTTCTTAATGGGGGTTGCATAAGATTTTTTGTATTTCAAACTATCCATTGCATTTGAATCTTCCAGGCTATACCATCTAGTATGTAGTGCTAGGTATGCAGTTAATTCATGCCTCCATCATAAAGCATAATACTACTCAGTGACCAGCCTCAGAAGTTCAAAACATTTTGCAAAACCTTTTTCTGTTGAACAGGTCGACATAAGTCTCATTTTATAGTTTATATATGACTAACCCATTTCAATGTCACTGATCTTAAATTATTTTGTTTTTTATTATATATGCGGTAGTTTATTTGGTATTTCCTTTTCTTGCTTGGTCACTCTCCCCTTTGGAGCCCTTGGGCTTGTAGCATTCTGCCTTTCCGAGGGTTGTGGCTTGGTTAGTACAGTAATAATGATAGTAATATCTTGCTAAGCTTCCCACTTCTGTAATTCAACCATACTCCAATTTTCATTTTTTATTGAAGAATATATCATTTAGGTGATCCATGTTAGTCTAGAGATATGACTTGGTTGTAATAATCTACAAGTAAGAGTTTCAAAGCATCTTGTACAGTATCATGTAATTTTCCCTTAAACAAATGCATTTTAACTTTAGTACTGTAGTACTGTGGAATTTCCAGTTTATTTTAGTTACCCTTCTTCTGTTTTGTTTAGTTTTCTATTCCCTGTACTTTTACACTTTCAATTTCTCTTGGTAACTTCATTTTCTTGTTCCTGCCATCTTTTATACCATTAATATTTATTTCTGTTCATCCTCTTGTACTGTTTTATTTCAATACTGTATCGAGTTCACTGTATGTTTTAGTGAAGCAACTTATCTTTCACTTTTGACGAGCCATCCTAGCTGTGTTCTGTGTTGAATGTTCGTTTACTATTCATTGGATGTTTAACCTTACTTGTCCTGTATTTCAGTAACTCATGAATTTTAGTTGTATAGATATTTATAAATAAGAGCTTGGTCCATTTATTCAAATGACTTTATTATTGAACAATGACCACGGTCAATCTGAAATGAACATAAAACATATTTAGAATAAATGATGAACAATGTATATAACTCAAATGAACATAAAACATATTAAGAATAAATGATGAACAATGTATATAACTCAATGTTTATAACCCTCTATCTCCCCCCAAGTTTTTAAACGGCCTTTTAAAATGTCTCTCGTGGAGGTCGGTTTAAAACTGATGTCAAAACATTGGGTGGCAATTAAACGTCCAAATTATAGGTTCATGAACACTAAACTCCCGCTAGCACGTGAAGGAACGGAAACTTGAAAAACAATTATTGTCATGTGTTGATCATGATGACACTATAGCTAGTTCATCTCGAAATCGCAGTGCCATGCTGGCGGTCGACGGGTACGACTGGACTTGCGTTGCTCCAAATTTGGCATGGCAGGAGTTAACTGCGATGGAGAGTTTGTGCTATCATTGGGAGGCGGAATCTCTGCTTGATGATTCGCAGTGTTACCGAGGTCGTTGGGATAGCATTCCGGAGCAGCAACATCAAAATGAATGTCAGGGGTAGTACCACTTGGTAACGGCAAAGTGGTCAATGGAAGAGTACCATGTGTGTCCGGATTTTGGGTTGTCGGAATGGTGTCCTTCGCAATGGTCTCAGACGTTTTAGTGGTCGAAGGATTGGCAATCGGTACAATCTGATTCCGATTATAGTCATCTCTAATTGTACGGACTTCTGGAATACTCCTGACAGGCACGTATTGTCTCAAAAACTTCCGGTTCCTTAGCGTGACCCTACCAGAGCCATCAACTCTGATGACGTATTGGTCGAATTGGCGGACTTCTATGATGACACCGGTTTTGTCCCATTTCAGGGGGTGATTTCCTGTTTGATTTTGGATGCGAACCCGGTCACCTACGGACAGTGGGGGTAGTCTCTTAGTGTGCTCTGATAAACGCTCTCCCTGTTTAAGGTGTCGATGTCTTAGGGCCTCCTCTCTTGCATCGAGTGTTTCCTTCCACGTGTCGTGGGGACGGTACCTGCCGGGCAGGACAGGTATGAAGTCTCTGATGGGACGACCAAATACACATATTGCAGGAGATAACTTGGTATCTCTGTCAGGTGTGTTCCTGTAATGGAGCATCGCACGTTGGAATTCATCAGTGTTGAGATCACCGTTACTGCCCGTGTTGTCCGCTATAAGACGCTTGACAGTTTTGACGCCTATTTCGGCTCTGCAATTACTATGTGGGAAGGCCACAGAGGAAAGGCGGTGATGGACTCCCCAGTCCTTTAAAAACTGCCTAGTTGCCGTCGCTGTAAATTCAGGTCCACCATCAGATGTCAATTCATCCGGAATCCCAAATGTCACAAATGTTCGGCGTAGTGAAGTTATAAGACCCTCTGCACCGTTCGAAGATCGTTCAACTATGGGCCAATTCGAGTATCGATCAACTATAACTAAATATCCAACTCCTCGGTAGTGAAAGTAATCTGCACAAACACATTGGAACGGGTAGTCTGGAGATATAAGGGGTGTAGGCGGAGCACTAGGATTCGAAGGCGCGATGCGATTGCAGTGGTTGCATCCAGCTCGAAGTGCTGTTATAGCGGGTGTTATCCCTGGCCAAAACACAGATGACTCTGCTCGTGATACCATAGAGGTAATTCCTTGATGTGCTGAATGAAGAGATGTGAGAATTTCCTGACGAAGGGCTGGAGGAATAACTATACGCTCCTTGTATAGTATCACACCATCAACAGTGTAGAGATGCTCGCGGAATTGAAAATACTCTCGAAGATGTACAGGAAATTCTTGGCGAGACTCTGGTACTCCGCATTCTATAAGGCTGAGCAGTTCATGCATGTTATCGTCACTACTTGTGGCAGTGCGAACTCTGTCCCAGGTGACTGCTCTCACGTTAAGTGAGTCAAGTGAGCATACTGCTGATGCGGTGATACAAGTATCAATATCATTGTCAGTGGAAACAGAATATGCTGATGGCAATTTGTGTAGGGGAACATTTCTCACGGAAGGTACACTGTCAACTGATGCAATGTCATCTTGAAGCGATAGCTTTTCAGATTTTCCAGTTGGGTGGCGCGATACTCCATCTGCAGCGAGATGCTTGACCCCTGGGATATGAATCATGTGAAATCGATAGCGGAGGGACTTTTCCTTCAAGTTTCTGAGACGTGAATTTGATATGTCCTCCAATGATCTGTCACCAAATATTTTCAACAGGGGTTTATGGTCAACTGCGACCACAAGATCTTCACAGCCAAGAACAAAGTATCTTGCCTTATCAAGAGCATCGACGACTGCCAACGCTTCACCTTCAACTGGTGCATATCGAGACTCGGCTGCATGTGTGAACCTACTTCCGACAAGTGTGATCTTCCAACCAGTGCGACAACAAAACGGTCGGTAGTCTGGACAGTCGCAATGTTTCTGGAACAGCCAGAATCCAATTCCTGATTTTGACCAATCGGTGGCGAGACAGGTAGGTTTTGTCTTGTCAAAAATTCGCACGCCTTCTTCAATTTCGTTGATAATGGCAGTTTTAGACTCCTCAAAGAGTGCATTAATATTGTCATTCCAGGTGAATGGTGTTCCTGGTTTCAATAACTGTCTGAATGGTAGCATTTTGTCGGTCATGCTGAAAGCATACGATACTTGGTGTACTAAACCAAACCAAGATCTGACATCGGTGATATTTCTTGGGGTTGGAAAGTCCATAATTGCACTAAGATATCTTGCACATGGGCAAACTGTGTCTGGGGTTATTTCGAATCCAGCGAATTCAGCTGTGTCTTCTGCGAAACAAAATTTGTCAGGGTTGAGTGTTATGCCGTGTGTTCCACATATGTCGAGCCATTGTACAGCTTGGAAAAAACTCTCCTCTATTGAGTCAGACCAAAGAAGAACATCGTCGACACATTTAGTTTTGTTGGGTATCTCGGCAACTATTTCATCATACCGTCGAGTATATCCGTCGCCAGAAGCAATATACCCTTGAGGGGCTGTTTTATAACGATAGCGTCCCCAAGGAGTGATAAACTTAGTTAAGTGACGGTCAGATTCCTGAATCGGTACACTGTGGTATCCGTTCCAGGCATCAAAGACGGTTTTCTTTTTTCCTTGTGGTACTGACCTTGCTTGGTGAAATGGAGAAGGCGTATGATGCGTTTCTCTCTTAGCGTGCACATTGAGAGGCTGAAAATCAACTGTTCGTCGAGGTGTGCCATTTTTCTTAGCACATACAACCATCCGATGGCACCAAGTTACTGGTTCTCCGATTGGGACAGGTTCAAGGACACCAAGGCGAACGTCCTGGTCAAGTCCAGCTTTAACTTCCTCTTGCCAGTGTAACGGCACTGGCACTGGTGTGTGACGAGCAACAGGATCAGCATTCGGATCGATCATCAGCTTCATTGGGGGTCCATCCATTAGTGGTAACGGTTGGTGGTCACATACGTTGAATGTACTTGATTCGTAGTACTTCAAGAGGTAGTCCTTTAGTTTAGACCGGTTGGACTCGGTTGCACTGAACGGTAATTCTGTAGGCGGCGGAGGTGGTAGTTGACGTTTTGGGCAGTCACACTGATTGGCTAGTCCACTAACGCTTCCTACTCCATTGTTGGTGGCATCCGGAGTTTCCGATTGTGTGTCATAGATTTCACCAATAGTCGGAAAACTATCCGATATCATGCCAAGGGCGATGCAGGCTTCCCTACTGATGAAGAGCTTATCCGAGTTGTCGGTGACATATGTCATTTGTCTAGTCTCAACAAGGTTCCCCTGCTCATCTGTTCCTGATATACAAAGGATTGTGGCACCGAGGATTTTAATGCCTCTGTTATTTGCAGCGTGCATTTTCATAGTTACAGGAATGAGGTCACTTTGCTTGAGGCCAAGTTTGTGGATGACCTTGATACCTGCGAGACAGCTTTGGCATCCAGTGTCTGCCATTGCAGATATACGAACAGCATGTGTACCAGCTTGAAGGTGGAAACCAAAGGTTTCGTAATCCTTAGGTGACGTTCTGATTGTCAGATTTATGAAAGGTTGAGATTTGGAAGGTCTTTTTATCCAAGTATCAGATAAGTTGTCATACAGATGGTGGTCCAAAGCCAATGTCTTGTTGGTGTGTCGTTTAGAGATTGATGATACGCTGCACAAGGTGTTGAACACCGCATTCTCGTAGTCATTGGCATTGTGAGCACTGGGTTTCACTTTTGGTTTGCCCTTACTACGGCAAACACTCTCGAAGTGATTTTCTCGGTTGCAGTGTTCACATCTATGACCGTAAGCTAAACATTCTGATTTTCTTGCACGTGCAGGAGTGTTTTTACCATGTCCTTTCTTGCCACAGTATGAGCAAACTTCGTTTTTATCTTTGACAGCGGTTTGTTTTGCCTTTCTGTATGAACTACTGGCCGCTGCTTGGACCTCATGAGAGTCTAATAGTCGGGAGGCAGATCGTTTACCAGATTCTTTAGCTTCGACAAACTGTGCAACTTCTTCCAATGACATGTCCTGATTCTTATCACCAAGTAGATCTAATTGTATTTCAGGGTCACAAATGCCGCGTGCCAATACGTCTCTCACTATTGTGTCAGTATAATTTACATCAACGTTGCATCCTGGACATTTTATCAGGAATTTGCAAACACTAGCCTGTCCTATAAGTCGTGCGCAGAAACGTCGTACAGGCTCATCACGGTCTTGACGCATGTTGTGTAGAGTCACACGAGCTACCATGGTGTTTTCCTCTCGAACTGCCAGTTTTTTTATTGCTCCCATCACTTCTACTTCAGTCTTGTTAGTAAGACTGCCACCAGCTGATCGTGTTAAGTCTTTTCGAAGTTGTTCTTCGCAGCATTCTAGAAGCTGTACCACACGATCACGGCCCTCAATTTTAGTTGCGTTTACATAGTCAGACCATCGTGATTGAAAATATGCCCATTCTTCACTTGTTCCCGCTGTCGATATTGTGGGTCTTTTAACTCTTTCTACTTTGGCAGCTTGTCCAGGAGCATGTGTGGTGCAGTGAGCAGTTATGAGTGCAGCTACGATGGCGGCCTCAAGGTCGTCCGTGACGTAATCACAGCCTGGTATTGAACATCCTACTGCTGGCATTTTGATTAGTTCTTAGGCCGTGGTCATAAATAAGAGCTTGGTCCATTTATTCAAATGACTTTATTATTGAACAATGACCACGGTCAATCTGAAATGAACATAAAACATATTTAGAATAAATGATGAACAATGTATATAACTCAAATGAACATAAAACATATTAAGAATAAATGATGAACAATGTATATAACTCAATGTTTATAACCCTCTAATTTATATCTTTGTACCTACTGTATTTAAAAGCTGATTAGCTAGGATTGCTGTCTGTGATATACTGGCATTAAACGTATGTTTTATTCAAGCAACTTATCGTTCATTTTTGACGAGCCCACTTGGTTGTGTGTTGAATGTTCATTTAATATTGATTGGATGTTTAACCTTACTCGTCCTGTATTTCCGTAATTCATGAATTTACGTAATTAGGAGTACGCTGTAGTATAGTTATTTACATCTTTGTACCTATGTAAAAGCTGTTTAGCTAGGATTGTTGTCTGTGATATAACAGCAGTAAACACATTAATCACTGTATATATTTAATTTTATATGTCAGACTGTAGGATCTCTCTCTAATTTCTTTCCCATGAAGCTGCAAGTATTCTACATGTATTTATATAAGGACCATTCTACACACCAGCACCGGAGAATTAAAACATCTTGTAACATTTGGATTGGCAATTCAGCACATTTATTCTGCCATTCCTGCGTGCGTATGTGAACCCTTCACCCAGGCATCTGGAATTGCTGAAATTAGGAATCTGTTCACTTGTAAGAAGACTACAGGACCAGAAGGATCGTTGTATAACTTATGTCCTTCTCTACCCACAATGTAAGACAGATATGTAGCTTTTGTTTAGTGTTCACACATCTTTAACAGTGTAAGCCCCCTTGTATGATTTCCTACTTGAGCTACGGGACTCCTATTATTGTCCATCAATTGTAGAACTGTTTATAGTGGACTGCAGCTATTCAACTCTACTAATCCCATATGTGAGGTCTGATAATGCTGACTACCAACAACCATGAAATAACGGCCATGAACACATGGCAATATTGAACATTCTTCACCACTTGATCATCTTCAACCACATCTGCATTTAGAACCCTTGAATAACTGCCCAGGATAACGTGAGGATATAACCATTTTTGTGCAAACTTGGTCAACTGGTAAGTAATCTCCGTGATCATGCACATTTAGTTAGGAAAATAATGTCTTTATTTTGTCTGGATGATATTATTCTGGATATATGTTAGAGGTTTTATGTATTTTCTGACATCTTTAACCTTTGTTTAACTCTTGCTTGTGAGGAACACGTGTTTATGATATTTGATACCATCAGGTTCTTGATTTAACTGTTGCAGTTCATTAGAGTATTTGAATTTTCCATTTTGCATTTGCTCAAAGTGTAAGTTAACAATTGGTTTCAATTATCATTTAGGTAGTTTTGTTTTTGTGTTTCAATTAGATGAAATATCCATCTTGTTATTTACAGATATAAACTTCATTCTTAGGTTAAAATACATTATCTCCCATATTTAACTTACACTTAGTGATTTTAAATTTTTTTTTAATGTTCATGTAATGCAAGCCTAAAGCACTTGCTTAGATTCTATTTATTTGCATTATAAGAGAAAACAATGTATTAATTTCTCTTATGTGAGGTCAAATATACAGTAATGAAAAAAGAAACTTAAAATCTCATGGTTCTTAATGTGAAGATCTGACTAGGATGAACTTTATATTTGTATTAAAGTAAAGCTATCAATGTAATCCCCTAATTTAGTGTTCTAGAGTATCACCTCCCAGTAGTCCTTAAAACCCTAAACCTTTACAGTACTGCTCCCTCTAATCGCATTTTGTGACACTGTCTTTGTTAATGTAATTTGTCCAAACACACTTGATTTAGAAATCTTTGGACTTTAATGTGTATATGGTTTGTAAAGTGAGTTCATTGTGGTTCTCTGGACTTTGACGTGTGAGTGTGTTATCACTACAGTATCCTCCGGGCTCGGTCCGTAAATCAGAGCAAATAGGCTTTCCTGAATTATTTCCTAAAATCTCGGTTTGCAAGTGACTGAATACGAACAAATTGATATATGAGCATAAAAATTCAAATCAGTTTACGAGTACAGTGTTGTATCAGTCTGCGAGCAAAAATTTCCTTTGCTATGCACATTTTTTTTGTAGACAAATATTTTATGAACAAGACTATCTTGTGATGTGCAAAATTTCTTTGGTGTAATGAAATCTATCTGCAAGTCTCAAATTGATATGCTTTAAATGTTTAATGTATGAGTTGAGATATGTCTCTGAATAATATACTGTATACAGTATTCACTTTTATATGTGTGAACAATCTGTTTTTAAACTAGGCATATGTCATAAAAAAATCTTACAATGGTTCACGGTAAAAATAAATATATATATATATTCCCCTATAAAAGGGTGTGGGGCCTGCCTGCAGATGAAACCAGTTAGGTATTTTGTAGAAGGAGAAATGGTTGAAAGCTTTTGAAGAAGGAAAGGGAAAAATGACAATGATGGGGTTAATTATGATTTTGAGGTTCAGAAAAAACCTGCCTCTACAGATGTTATGCCAATGGGCAAAAACAGTTAAAAAAGTACAATGGCATCCCATCTTAGGGGTGCATTGGTAAGTGGGATTATTACATTCACAATGGCTGTGCCGCAACTCTATAATCTCTTCCCAGTGCACCAAACCAGGGAAGCTCCACAAACCAGTTTGCCTCAATCTAGCCATCAATAACCATAGTGACAACAGCGAAATGGGGGAGTCGTATGAGACCAGGAGGGAGTGTTGATATATAATAACTTTTTCATTTAATTTCCATGCCAGTTAAATTGATTTTTAGTATTAATTCTATTGTTCATTTTTAATTGTGATTTTTTATTAATTTTTTGTTAGGGGTTAAAAATTGTTCACTAATTACCATCACAAACCTTTAAAAATGATTTCATGTGTATTTCCACACCGTGTGAATTTAATTTATTTCTTATGAGAAAAATTTTAGTTTTTAAATATTAAACTTAGCCGGTGAATATATAATAGCTGACGTCTCGGACGGCTCAACAGATACCAAAAACTCGCGAGCGATCGCCATGAAGGTTGCGGGTGTGACCACCAGCGCCGACTATCGGCCAGATACCGCATATACTTGTCAAGGTCTCCAGTTCTTCTCTGTCGGTCTTGTCGACAAGTTGGTTCCGCTCGCTGATGACCTTGAGTTTTCGACCTTTTTGGTGAAGTACTTTATTTTGGTTGTTTTTGAGCTTTCGCTGTGACGGGTGTTTTTTCTTCAATTAAACTCTTGAAACCCTTTTTTTGGGTAGTGTTTATTGTTGATGACTTTGGTTTTGACTTGGATTTTCTCTGATTGTTCAATATGGCTGACCCTTCTCCTATCCCTGGACCTAAATTTCGCAAGTGTGCGAGGGATTGCAACAAACGTCTTCCCAAGGCCTCTATCGACCCACATACCGTTTGTTCTAATTGCCAGGGTAAATCCTGCCAATTAGGAGATCGGTGTGATGAGTGCGTGGTCTTGTCGGAATTCGACTGGCTTGAATATGACAAATATACTCGTAAGCTGGAGAGAGATAGGGTAAGGAGAAGCTCCTCTAGGTCTTTGGAATTTTCCTCCTCCCATGCCCCTGAACCTAATCCTTCCCCTGTAGTAGTTGTTCCTGAACCCCCTACTAGCACTCATGAACCGTCAATGCGGGATATGTTTCTTGCGATTCAAGCTTTAGGCGAAAAAGTTGAGTCCTTAGCATCGGACCGTAACCAACTCATGTCAGATGTTAAGTTGTTGAAGTGTCAGAGTGGTAAAACAGAAAATCGTAGTGATAAAGTGATAAGTGCGCAAAGTGTATTTAGTGTTGCGACCGAGGGTTCGTCTGTTCGTGCTTGTCGCTCCCCTAGTCCGAGACCTCTTTCAGGCTCCCCTGCACCAGGGAGAAGTAATGTCGTAGGACTTAAGGGGACGAGAGGCGTTAACCAACGTACAGACGTTCCCTCTTTGGTATCGGACGTTTCTCGTCAAGATCGCCCTTACCATAAGACGGGTGAGACTGTGTTCTCCTCGTCCTCCGAAGACTTATCGCACAAGAAACCTTGGCGCAAGGTTTCTAGACCCTTGAAGCGAAAGTCAGTCCCTTCAGGACAGGTCCAGCGTCCTGGCTGTAGCCATTGGGACAGCTCTGACCTTTTGCAGTCGTCGGAAGACTGTTCGCCTATTAAGCGCAAGCGTAACACGGGGTCCGAGGGTCTCGGTAGAGGCAATGTTTTGCCAACGCAGACGTTACTGACGTCACGGCCCGTTCCGACTCCCGTTGATCCGAAGTGGGTTGTCCTGCGGGACATGCAGTCTCAGCTTGCCTCCCTTATGGAAGAGTATGACGTTGAGCAGGTTCGCGATGATCCTTTGCTTTCGAGTCGCCATTACGCTGATCGAGACTCTGGCCGTCAGCCGCCCAAACGAGTGTTTACTCGTCCGTTTGACGTTAGTGCTGACGTTTCTAGTACAGTACTTTGAAACATGATGTCAGTAGTTTTTCACGTCAGTCGCGTGACGTGGATCCTCCCTTGCTGCAGTCTCGTACTGACGTTCAGCTGCTGCCTCCGCAGCCCCGCACTGACGTTCGCCGACCGGCTCCGTTGCCTCGACGTGACGTTGAACGTCAGTCACCGCAGTCGGAGGTTGTTTTGCCTGCTCAGTCTATGCAGTCAAGGCAGTTCCGACGTGACGTCGAGCGTCAATCAACTTTAGCTGTTGTTGTTGGTCAGTCACAAGGATTTCAGTCCTTTCAGCAGCGGCGTGACGTCGCTTCCTCTGCTGCTACTGCTGCTCCTTTGCTTGTTGACTTTGCCTGTCAAGCGTTGCCGCCGCGGCAGGTCTCTCCTTTTCATGAGACTCGGCAGTTGTCGGACGAGGTTCCGTCAGATGAGGAAGTTGCTGATCCCCCTCCAACTGATATTCCTTTGGGGACTTTGTCAGACGGAGAGGAGCCTATAGCTGCTCAGCCCTCTATGGACTTTAAAAAGATCATGCTGATTTTTAAGGATCTGTTTCCTGACCATTTTGTAACTGCTGCTCCTCGTTCGCCTCCGTCAGAGTTTACTCTAGGCCTAGCTACTTCGTTTACTAAGCTAGTGCTCTCTCGCTCTTCTAAGAGAGCTTTGCGTTTGTTAGGCGACTGGTTGATCACCAGGAGGAGTTTGGGGAAGACAGCCTTTGCTTTCCCTCCTTTTAAACTGGCTTCTAGAGCGAGCGTCTGGTATGACACGGGAGAAGTTCTCGGCTTGGGAGTTCCTGCCTCTGCCCAGGGAGACTTCTCAAGCCTCGTAGACTCTCCCTGTCGCCTGGCCATGAGACGCTCTAAAGTTTACTGGTCCCCTTCGGACCTTGATCATCTCCTCAAAGGGGTTTACAGGGCCTTCGAAGTTTTTAACTTTTTGGATTGGTCGCTGGGAGCCTTGAGCAGGAAGATCTCTTCGGCCGACCGTGATGTTTCCGTGCTTATTATGTCCTGCATGGACAAAGCTATCCGTGATGGCTCTAATGAGCTTGCTGCTACCTTTACGGCAGGAGTCCTTAAGAAGAGGGAGACTCTTTGCTCGTTCCTTTCGGCAGGAGTAACTCCCTGCCAAAGGTCGGAGCTTCTCTTTGCCCCATTGTCATCTGCCTTGTTTCCTCAGCAGTTGATCAAGGATATTGCGGCTTCTCTGGTGCAGAAGGATACCCACGACCTGATGGCTATGTCGGCGCGCAAGGCTGCTCCTTCATCGTCTTATGTCGTAAGACCCAAGCTCGATACCCCAGCTACTAGGTTTATCCCGCCCTTTCGTGGCAGAGCCCCCAGTAAGGGAGGCGCTCGGGCCGACAGTAAAAGAGGCAAGAGGAGAGGATCCAAGTCCTCCCGTGGCAGAGTCTGACTGCCCACATCCTCAGACAGCGGTAGGGGCCAGACTGAACAACTTCTGGCAGGCCTGGGAGAAGAGGGGTGCAGACCGAGAGTCTGTGTTGTTGCTCAAGGAGGGGTACAAAATACCTTTTGTACGGAGGCCTCCTCTGGTAACAGTTCCTATAGACCTCTCTTCCAGGTATCGAGAGGAGTCAAGGAGACAGGCACTACAACTGCAGGTGTCTCAGTTGCTAGAGAAGGGAGCGGTGGTGAAAGTCTCGGACCTTCAATCACCGGGATTTTACAACCGTCTCTTCCTAGTCCCAAAGCATACAGGAGGTTGGAGGCCAGTGCTGGATGTCAGTGCGCTCAACGTTTTTGTTGTCAAAAAAAAATTTACGATGGAGACCACGAAGTCCGTCCTAGCAGCAGTCAGAGAGGGAGACTGGATGGTCTCTCTCGACCTGCAGGATGCGTACTTCCACATTCCTATACACCCGGATTCTCAACCATATCTGAGGTTTGTATACAGGAATGTGGTGTACCAATTCCGAGCACTGTGCTTCGGCCTCAGCCCTGCTCCTCTTGTTTTTACGAGGCTCATGAGAAATGTGGCAAAATTTCTTCATTTATCGGGGATTCGAGCCTCCCTGTACCTGGACGACTGGCTGCTCAGAGCGTCGTCCCGTCATCGCTGTCTGCAGGACCTTTAATGGACGTTGGATCTTGCAAAGGAGTTGGGACTGTTAGTGAACGATTCTCTATTTGGGGATGGAGATTCGCAGTCTAGCTTTTCGGGCTTTTCCGTCTGCCACCAGGATAGATCAAGCCTTGCTCAAAGTCCGCCTCATGCTGAGAAAAGACCGTTGCTCAGTGAGAAGTTGGATGAGCCTCCTAAGGACTCTGTCATCCCTGGAACAATTTATCTCGCTAGGGAGACTTCACCTTCGCCCTCTCCAGTTCCATCTAGACTCCCATTGGGACAAGGGCAAGACTTTGGAAGCTGTTTCAATCCCGATCTCCGAGCCAGTAAAGACGTGCCTGAACTGGTGGGACAGCAACATAAGTCTTCGAGAGGGTCTGTCCCTGGCGGTCAAGAACCCAAACCACGTGTTATTCTCAGATGCGTCGGATTTGGGTTGGGGAGCGACTCTGGACGGTCTGGAATGTTCGGGTCTTTGGACGTCGGATCAGAGGAGCCTGCACATCAACTGCAAGGAGCTGTTGGCTGTTCACTTGGCCTTGACGAGTTTCGAGAGTCTTCTCCGAAACAAAGTGGTAGAAGTGAATGCGGACAACACCACAGCCTTGGCGTACATCTCCAAGCAAGGAGGCACTCACTCCCACACACTGTTCGTCATCGCAAGGGACCTCCTCATCTGGTCAAAAGATCGAGGCATCTCACTGTTGACAAGGTTCGTCCAGGGGAAATTGAATGTCTTGGCGGACTGTCTCAGTCGGAGAGGTCAGGTGATCCCCACAGAATGGACCCTCCACAAGGACGTGTGCAAGAGTCTTTGGATGACTTGGGGTCAGCCCACCATAGACCTCTTTGCGACCTCTTTGACCAAAAGGCTCCCGACCTATTGCTCTCCAGTCCCAGATCCAGAGGCGGCCCACATAGATGCCTTTCTGCTGGACTGGTCTCACCTGGACGCGTACGCATTCCCGCCGTTCAAGATCATCAACAGGGTTCTGCAGAAGTTCGCCTCTCACGAAGGGACAAGGTTGACGTTGGTTGCTCCCCTCTGGCCTGCGAGAGAGTGGTTCACAGAGGTACTTCAATGGCTGGTAGACGTTCCAAGGAGTCTACCTTTAAGGATGGATCTCTTACGGCAGCCCCACGTAAGGAGTCTTCATCAAAGCCTCCCTGCGCTTCGTCTGACTGCCTTCAGACTATCGAAAGACTCTCAAGAGCTCGAGGATTTTCGAAGGAGGCAGCCAGAGCAATCGCGAGGGCTAGGAGATCATCTACTATCAAGGTCTACCAGTCGAAGTGGGAGGTCTTTAGAGATTGGTGCAAGTCATCATCCATTTCCTCTTCCAGTACCTCTGTAGCCCAAATTGCAGACTTTCTCCTGCATCTGAGAAATGTTCGCTCCCTCTCTGCTCCCACTATTAAGGGCTACAGGAGCATGTTGGCTTCTGTGTTCAGACATAGAGGCTTGGATCTGTCCAATAATAAAGATCTCCAAGATCTCCTTAAGTCCTTCGAGACCTCTAAGGAGCGTCGTATGTCAACTCCTGCTTGGAACTTAGACGTGGTCCTAAGGTTCCTAATGTCCGACAGGTTTGAGCCATTGCATTCAGCCTCCCTGAAGGATCTCACCCTAAAGACGATTTTTTTGGTGTGCTTGGCTTCGGCTGAAAGGGTCAGTGAGATCCATGCCTTTAGTAAAAACATCGGCTTCTCTACAGATAAAGCCGCATGTTCTCTTCAGCTTGGTTTTTTGGCCAAGAATGAACTGCCTTCTCGTCCTTGGCCTAAATCTTTTGATATACCTTGCCTGTCAGAAATCGTAGGCAACGAGGTTGAAAGAGTACTGTGCCCAGTTAGAGCTCTTAAGTTTTATTTAGCTCGTACTAGACCTTTACGAGGTGGGTCTGAGGCCTTATGGTGCTCCGTTAAGAAGCCCTCATTGCCTATGTCTAAAAATGCTTTATCGTACTTTATTAGATTTTTAATCCGGGAGGCACATTCTCATTTAAGTGAGAAAGATCGTTGTTTACTTAAGGTCAAGACGCACGAAGTAAGAGCGATAGCAACTTCCGTGGCTTTTAAGCAAAACAGGTCTCTGCGAAGTATTATGGACGCGACCTTTTGGAGGAGCAAGTCGGTGTTCGCTTCATTTTACTTAAAAGACGTCCAGACTCTTTATGAGGACTGCTACACCCTGGGTCCATTCGTTGCAGCGAGTGCAGTAGTGGGTGAGGGTTCTACCACTACATTCCCTTAATCCCAATATCCTTTTAATCTTCTCTTGAAATGTTTTTAATCTTGTCTTGGGTTGTACGGAAGACTGGGAAGTCTTTCGCATCCTTTTTGATTTGGCGGGTGGTCAAATGTCGTTTCTTGAGAGCGCGCAGATTAAGGGTATTGATGAGGTCCTGTTGTATGGGTGGTCGCCCTGGATATAACAGCTCCTGGGAGTCTTTCAGCATCCTGAGAGGATGGCTGGGCTTCGTGAGGAAAGCGGACTAATAAGGCAGAGTAATCGTCAGAGTCAGCTTCCTTACCAGGTACCTATATTTAAGTGGGTTTTTTTATGATATAATTGTCAAAAACTCATGAGCATATACGCCTTTATTGCATTAATTCTGGTCTCTACCCACCACCATGGGTGGGAATCAGCTATTATATATTCACCGGCTAAGTTTAATATTTAAAAATGATATTTTCCTTATGAAATAAATTTTTGAATATACTTACCCGGTGAATACAGTGAACCCTCGCTACTTCGCGGTTCGACAATCGCGGATTCACCACTTCGCGGGGTTTTCCCATAACCCATATATATATACATATCGCGGATTTTCCGGAAAATTCGAAAATACTGCGAAATCTGAAGACAACCAAATACGATATTTTGTTACCTGTAATTCCATTAATACTGTAATTAATAATATCTGCTCTTACTGATTGTTCATTGCATTACATATGATATATAATTCAGCACAGAAAGAAATAAAACACGAAAAGAGAATGTGATCATACGATAATTCAGTACGTAGTAAAATTAAATCGAACATGAAACGCAAATCAGATGCAGTCATACCATATTAGAATGGTGTGTACTGTAATGGATGTGCTTCTTTTCCATGAATCTTTTGTATGTATACGTACGTAGTACAGTACTGCATCCAATAATATTCTTTGTTGCAAAAATCACATTTCGAATACTGTAAGCGTACGAGAGAGAGAGAGAGAGAGAGAGAGAGAGAGAGAGAGAGAGAGAGAGAGAGAGAGAGAGAGAGAGAGAGAGAGAGAGAGCGTAAAATAGCGTACGTAAATTTTTATTATTATTGTTATTATTATTATTATTGTTGTTGTTGTTAATAAAATTATTATTGTTATTATTATTATCATTATTATTATTATTATTACTGTACAGTATTATTATCATTATTTATTATTATTACGGTATTGTACTTAATCTACGTACGTTCATTATGCGCGGGGCATCTTCTATGAGTAACCAACGCATCATAGTACTGTAAGACGGGTTGTGATTGGTTCAAGCGCTGATAGATGACGAATCAAAACTCAAGTTTTGTTATCTAGCCTGTGATTGGTGTTTTGCCCGCATCTTCTACCCGCAGCATCAAAGTTCTCGCGGGGCTGGATCGTTCACTTTCTCTCTCCGCGTATTGCTGAGTAGACGTTCTTAAGTTTGTGAAGTTTAATCTGTGCTGTGTGCGACTGTTTTAAGTTGAACTTTTTGTTGAACTTTCTGTTAAATCCTACTGTACAATGCCTCCCAAGCGTTCTGCTTCTAGTAAGGCTGGTAGTGAGCCTAAACGCCACCGAAGGATGATGACGATAGCTGAGAAGGTTACGCTTCTCGACATGTTAAAAGATGGTAGAAGTTACGCGGCCGCCGGCCGCCATTTTGGCATCAACGAATCCACCGTTCGCTATATCAAAAAGGACGAGGCGAACATTAGAAAGACTGCTGCAATCACCTTTAGCAGATCAGCGAAGCGAGTCGTTACAACGCGTAATAAAACGATCGTACGCATGGAAGGTGCTTTAGCTGTGTGGATTGCCGACTGCCGGAAGAAGAACATAGCGTTGGATACGAACACCATCCAAACAAAGGCTTTGAGCTTATATGAGAATTTTGCTGCAAAGGAACCTAAAGACGACGACGGCAACCATGCAGAAGATGATGATGATGCAGATGATCCTCAACCAGGGACATCCACTGATTCCCAGCCTCAGAAACGTTTTTCCGCAAGCAAAGGATGGTTCGCGAAGTTTCAGAAACGCTTCGCCCTGAAAAGCGTTTCCCTGCATGGGGAGTCTGCTTCCGCTGACACTGCCGCTGCTGAAACTTACGTGAACCAGACTTTCAAGAACATTATCGCTGAAGGTGGATACAAGCCGGAACAAGTGTTTAATATGGATGAAACCGGCTTGTTTTGGAAGAGAATGCCGTCGCGAACTTTCCTGTTCAAAGAGGAAGCCAAAGCCTCTGGCTTTAAGGCATTCAAGGATCGCGTTACCCTCGTGATGTGTGGCAATGCTGCTGGATTTTTGTTAAAGCCGGGGCTTATTTATAAGTCGAAAAATCCTCGCGCTTTGAAAAATAAAAATAAGAATCTCCTTCCCGTGTACTGGATGCATAATCAAAAAGCATGGATTACGAAGATGCTGACCTCCAACTGGTTCCACCAGTGTTTCATCCCGCAAGTCCATGAATATCTCTTAGAGAAGGGCTTGCCATTCAAGATCCTTCTCCTTATGGATAACGCTGGTGGACACGCAACTGACCTGTCGCGTGAGGGCGTTCAG
Source organism: Palaemon carinicauda (assembly GCF_036898095.1). Lineage (NCBI taxonomy): Eukaryota > Metazoa > Arthropoda > Malacostraca > Decapoda > Palaemonidae > Palaemon > Palaemon carinicauda. The sequence goes on from NC_090734.1 coordinate 140,349,074, forward strand.
GTTGAGTTCCTGCCACCCAACACCACGTCATTAATTCAACCGATGGACCAGGGGGTTATCAGGGCGTTCAAGGCCCTCTACACGAAGAATACCTTGGCGGACCTCGTTGCGTGTGTGGATGCTGCCCAAGATGACGAGGATGAAGATTTCAACTTGAAGGCGTACTGGCGGCAGTACACCATAGCCACGTGCCTGCAGAATATTCAAAAGGCACTTCAAGAGATGAAACCTGCAACCGTGAATGCGAGCTGGAAGAAGCTGTGGCCCGATATTGTTTACGACGACAAGGGATTTACTCCGTCGGAAATCCAACACTCTGCAATACGGAAATCTGTGCAGTTGGCTGCCATAATTGGAGGTGACGGGTTTGGCGACATGACGACTGAAGACGTCGACGAGTTGTTGGACTGCCATTCCCAGCCCCTAACTGACGCAGACCTCGAAGACCTGACGAAATCGGCAAGTGAGGAAGAGAGTGAAGGTACCCAGGAAGAGACCCAAGAAAATGTCGAAGAAACGGGCTTAACATTAGAACGGCTTGCCAAGTTCTGCAACCATATGAAGGAGGCAAAAGAAATGTTACAAGAGTGGGACGAGGATATGGTTCGCTCGATGCAATTCTCAAATAAGGTCGATGACATCATGACTCCCTACAGGATGCTCTTGGATCGAAAAAAGAAGCAGCGGCAACAACTTCTGATCACAATGTTCTTCCAGCCTCGCAAAAAAGAGCCAGTTCCTCCTGCTAGTACGCCTTCGGAAGAAATTGAAGAAGTTTCCCAGGAAGAAGTTGAAGAGGTGTCCCAGGAAAAGACACCTCCGTCTGAAGAGACGTAAAATACTATCATTGACTGCACAGTAGAACACATCATCAGCTTCATCATCATCATTTCTACTGTGCAGCAAATTCATCGCCATCACCATTCAAGTTTTTCTTCAACTTCTTTCGTGGTGAGTACAGTAACAATCTTTATTTTTTACTTTAACCTGTTTTATAGTTTAGTAATGTACGTACTGTATGCATTAAGTTAAAGGGAAGGTTTTAAAAGTCTACATGTTGTAACCTATCATATTTTTTTTGTTTAAAATTTACATTTACGTACGTAAAACAATCTCTCTCTCTCTCTCTCTCTCTCTCTCTCTCTCTCTCTCTCTCTCTCTCTCTCTCTCTCTCTCTCTCTCTCTCTCTCTCTCTCAAATTGCTTTCCTGCTTTGCTACGTACAAGTACTGTATAAATTTGTAAGGTAACATATTTTGTAAATGCTTTTACTGTAAATACTGTATGTACTGTATCATTATTTATCACTATCATCATGCGCGTTAAATGCCTTGTTTGTTCTGAGCGTGGTTGTTTACTGAGCGTACACGCCGTCGTTTCAGGCGGCGTCATAAAGAAAAAGATTTCATTTGGAAGTCCTAAGAAAAATACGTAAACTAAAACATTGGTAATAAAAAAATCAACATACAGTACTGTATAATCAATATAATCGATGCAAAAACTAACCTATACATATATGTGTACACTAAATGAGTTTGTTTCTTCATTATGATCAGAGATGAACGTAAACAAAACATTGGTTGCCATTTTTTATCGTGCTTTTTAGGTGTTTAGGAAACGCATGATATAAAATCGCCTTTAATATTTGTGCCTGTTTTAGTTTAGGGTGCTGTAGTACATGCATTAAGTGTTCTGTACATTAAAGGGTGGTTTGTTAACAGTACTACGTACAAGGGAAGGTTTTAAAAGTCCGAATATACATGTTAAATAAATAGGTAAATATGATGTCACTACTTCGCGGATTTTCACCTATCGCGCCCGCGTCTGGAACCTATCTACCGCGATAAACGAGGGTTCACTGTATATAAATTAAAGGCCCTCCCTTCTTCCCCGATAGAGACCCAGCGGACTGAGAAGAACTGGAGACCTTGACAAGTATATGCGGTATCTGGCCGATAGTCAGCGCTGGTGGTCACACCCGCAACCTTCATGGCGATCGCTCGCGAGTTTTTGGTATCTGTCGAGCCGTCCGAGACGTCAGCTATTATATATTCACCGGGTAAGTATATTCAAAAATTTATTATATAATCAAAATATCATTTTAGTTTGCAAGCTTGCTCCAATGATAAGTTAGCTCATAACCAAGGTACTGTACTACAGAATCTGCAAATATTGTCCCAATATAAGAATACTGGTATTTATTAAGGTAAACTGGTATTTAAGAATAAAAAGCAATGGCCTGTAGTGGATTTTAATATTATGACCATGAAAATGAAAGCTATAAAGTAGATTTATGTCAGTGCTTGACATATAAAGATAATTACAGTGAAGAATCACTAATATAGGATCATGAAAATGAAAGTTGAAGGCTAGGTAATTTAAACCTCAAGTTAGCAATTAACAACATTAGCTTTGTCAATCTGCTCTTTTTTTTATTTTTTATTTAGAGAGCTTCTTGTCTGTTCTTTGTAAAAATAGTTTTGTTCCGTAACCGAAATACAAACCACGCTATTTACATTGGGTTTACCTTTTAGCGCAGCTGAAATGACGAGCCAATAGTTTTAACGAGGGTTAATTACCCCCGCGCTAGTTAGCGGGGGGTAGGGGAAGGGTAGCTTGCTACCTCTCCCCCCCCACACACCGGTGACTTGCTTCACTTCACTTTTGGCTCGGCGGTGATCAGACGTGTCTGTTCATCGTCCTCGTGACAGCCTTTAATTTTTCTGCTTTTTCTTTCTACAGCGTGTGTGTTGGTTGGAAGTTGACCTTCATTATTATTATTTTACAATGTGTACATGCCCTGGTGTTGCCGTTCGTCCTTGTGGTACCTTTATGTCGGACGTAGCTACGGACCCTCACACCCTTTGCCCTCAATGTTGGGGCCGACGGTGTGACCAGGAGAACATGTGCCGTGAGTGCAGGGAGTGGTCTGCCTCCCAGTGGGAGAGGTTTGGCCGCCAGCGTAAGAGGAAGGTTCTCGGGATTCTTCTTCCGCCGCCCAAACCTCCTCCGAAGCTTCCCCTCATCCGGCTCCTAAGTCCCCCCGTGAAGGCAAAGACACGATCTTGGATGAAGTGTTTGACGTTCGGAAGGCCCCGAAGTCCAGTGCGGCTCTGCCCTGGTCTCAGGGTCTGAAGAGTGCCAGAGCTAGGGCCAACGCTCAGCTCGCGCTTCTTGCCTCCTCCAGTCGTTCCACTGCCGGGAACAAGCTCATCCCTCCTCCTCGTCTTCAGCAGAGGAGGTATTTCGAGATTCTGGGTGAGCCCAACCTCGCTCTTCCTCTCCATCACTCTGTGGAGGAGCTGACGAAGGGAGTTCCCCTTGAGAAGCTCTCTGCCCGGCAGGTGTAGTTCTCGGCGGCAGAGATCCTTAGCCACGAGAAGGTCGCTAAGTGTGCCATGCAGGCCACTTCGTGGCTGGACTTTTGGCTAGGATCTCTGGGCATCCTATTGCGATCGGAGGACTTGTCCAAGGACACCAATAGGAAGGCCCCGGAGACCTTCTTGCTCTCGGGCACCCGCTCCATCGAGTTTTTGGCGCACCAGGTTACCACTCTGTGGGCCAACTCGGTGTTGAAGCGTCACGATGCTGTGTCCGAGAGATTCCATCCGAAGGTCCCTGCCGTGGATGTGTGTAGACTCCGACATGCTTCCCTTCTGGGGGAGAACCTGTTTGAGCCTCAAGACGTGGAGCGAATGGCTGAGAGGTGGAGAAAATCCAGCACGGACTCCCTCCTCCATAGGGCCCTTACAACTCGGCCCTAAAAGCCTCCAGCCGTGCCACAACAGCAGCAACAGCCTCGTAAGGCTCCAAAGCAGGCACCGGCAGTTAAGAAGGTGGTGTCTAAGCCCCAGCCCTTTCCAGCCAAGGTCAAGAGGGGCGGTAAGTCCTCCAGGGGAGGCAAGACTCCTAGGGGTGGCGGCCGCGGCCGCAAGCCCTAGGGGTGGCAGTCCCCCTGCATGTCCACCTGTGGGGGGATGCCTTCAGCGTTGCGTCCGCAGGTGGCAGCAACACGGGGCCGATGCTTGGACGGTCTCAGTGATCGGCCAAGGCTATCGCGTCCCGTTCACAACATCTCAACCTCCCCTGACAGCGAATCCAGTGTCGTTGAGCTCCTATGTCATGGGATCGGCAAAGGGGCTGGCCCTTCAGGCTGAAGTCGAGACCATGCTCGAGAAGGGTGCTCTCCAGGAGGTCGTCGACGGCTCCCCAGGCTTCTTCAGTCGACTCTTTCTTGTAAAGAAGGCTACTGGAGGCTGGAGACCTGTCATCGACCTCTCAGCTCTGAACGGATTTGTCAAGCAAACCCGGTTCAGCATGGAGACAGCAGACACGGTCAGACTTGCGGTGAGACCACAAGACTTCATGTGCACACTGGATCTAAAGGACGCGTACTTCCAGATCCCAATCCATCCGTCTTCCAGGAAGTACCTGAGATTTTGCCTAGACGACAAGATCTACCAGTTCAAGGTGCTGTGTTTCAGTCTCTCCACAGCTCCTCAGGTGTTCACCAGAGTGTTCACCCTGATTTCATCTTGGGCGCACAGGAACGGCATTCGTCTCCTTCGTTATCAGGACGATTGGCTGATCCTAGTAGACTCGAAGTCGACCCTTCTTCGGCACCGAGACAGGCTTTTGGATCTTTGCCAGGATCTGAGGATCGCGGTAAACCTCGAGAAGTCCTCTCTGCAGCCGTCCCAACGACTGGTTTATCTAGGCATGCTAATAGACACCAATCTCCACAAAGCCTTTCCATCAGACGACCGGATAGCAGGACTGAGGAGGGTGGCGGAACCCTTCCTCAGGCGAGAAGAACTCCCCGCCCAATCGTGGTTGCGTCTCTTAGGTCACCTATCCTCCCTGGCTCGTCTGGTTCCAAACAGCCGCCTCAGGATGAGATCCCTTCAATGGCGGCTCAAGTCCCGGTGGAATCAAGGATCCGATTCCCCGGACATTCTGATCCCAATGGGGTCTCTGGAACAGGCGGACTTGCGGTGGTGGCTGGTCGACGAGAACCTGCGGAAGGGAGTGAGTCTTCTCGTCCTCCCCCCGGAATTGACTCTGTTTTCGGACGCGTCAAAAGAAGGGTGGGAGGCGCACGTTCTGAACCAGAGGGCCTCAGGCCTTTGGTCAGAATCAGAAAAGTGCCTACACATCAACCTGCTAGAATTGAAGGCCGTTTTTCTGGCTCTTCAGCAGTTCCAACGGTCCCTGGCGGGTCACTCCGTGGTGGTGATGAGCGACAACACCACGGTAGTGGCTTATATCAACAAGCAGGGAGGCACTTTTTCGCAGCAGCTATCCCATCTTGCAGTAGAGACTCTGAGGTGGACCGAAACCCACTCGATAACACTATCAGCTCGCTTCATTCCTGGCAAGAGGAATGTGCTCGCTGACAGTCTGAGCAGGGCTTCGCAGATAGTGAGTACCGAGTGGTCTTTGGATCCTCAGATAGCCAACAAAGTCCTGACTTTGTAGGGTTCCCCGACTGTGGACTTGTTCGCGACAGCTTTGAACTTCAAGCTGCCCCTGTACTGCTCCCCAGTCCCGGACCCCAAGGCACTCTGGCAAGATGCTTTCCAGCAACGGTGGGACAACATCGACGTGTACGCCTTCCCACCGTTCTGTCTGATGAGAAGGGTGCTCAACAAGACCAGACTATCGGTCAACTGTTCGATGACTCTGGTAGCTCCGCTATGGCATCACGCGGAATGGTTTCCGGATCTTCTGCAGCTCCTGACGGAGCTCCCGAGGGAACTTCCTCCACGACACGAGCTTCTCAGACAACCCCACTCCGGCGTCCCTCACAGGGCTGTAGCCTCACTACGGCTTCACGCCTGGAGACTATCCAGCGTCTCCTCGCGGAGAGAGGCTTTTCGCAACAGGTTGCGGAGAGAATGTCTCGGCACCTGCGAAGGTCCTCTGAGGGAGTCTACCAAGCAAAGTGGAGAGTCTTTTGTGGTTGGTGTCGTGGAAGGGGTATCTCTCCACTCGATGCCACTATCCCAACAATAGCGGACTTCCTCGTGTATCTGCGGGAAGAAATGTGCCTTTCTGTCTCGGCAGTGAAAGGCTATCGCTCAGCCTTAAGCTTGGCCTTCAGACTGAAGGGCGTGGATATTTCTTCATCGCTAGAACTCTCTTTACTCATACGTAGCTATGAGCTTACCTGCCCCCAGTCGGAAGTGAGACCTCCTCCTTGGAACGTGGTTCGAGTCCTTAGGTCTCTTAAGAGACCTCCCTCCGATCGCCACCTGTCTTGGAAGATGGCTTTCCTACTCGCTTTGGCTTCGGCCAAGCGGGTTAGTGAACTTCATGGTCTCTCGTACGACATCGCCCATTCAAGGGGATGGGGGAAGGTAACGTTCAGGTTCGTCCCTGAGTTTGTTGCCAAGACTCAGAATCCTGAAGTGCCGGATCCTCGCTTCGACTCTTTCAGGATCGCGAGTCTCCGTTCTGTAACAAGCAACCCAGACCAGCTGCTACTATGTCCACTGAGATGTCTGAGGCACTACCTGAAGAGAACGGCTGCAGTCCGTCCTCAAGTGCGAGCTTTGTTTGTGAGCACAGGCAGGACCAAGAGGAGGGTCACCAGGAACACCATCTCAGCTTGGATTCGAAGGGTTATCCACCATGCCTTGAATCCTGACCCTCCTCCGTCACGTCACCCTCGGGCCCACGATGTCAGGGGTATTGCTACATCCCTGGCCTTCAAGAGAAACTTCTCTGTGACGCAGGTACTTCAAGCTGGGGTCTGGAAGCGTCAAACGACCTTCACAGCCCACTACCTGCAAGACGTGACCCACAGGATCCTCGATACGTTTTCTATCGGCCCTGTGGTGGCTGCACAACAGCTGGTCTAACCTCAGGCTCCTTTTTGGACAAGTAACAGTAGGTTGAGGGCGTTGTTACCCGGTCTTAGTCTGCGTGAATGAAAGAGTATGTCTGACCCTTACTTCTTTCTTCATTCTCCCCTCTCTTGGGGAAGCAGCATCCTGGTCCTCGCAAAGCTGACCTCGACCTCTGCAGGTAACCCATGCTTCTTTGTGCTCATAGTATTAAGCTTAATACTGTTGCATCTCCCATAACCTGACGAGGTGGTATTGGGAACGTCCTATCCTAGAATTCCTATCTGAAGGGCTCAAGGTCAACTTCATAGGACGAGTCACACTCTCCTCCACACACTGCTTATGTAGGCCACTCGTTCCTAGCGATGCTAGGAACTTGTGAGGTACAGGGGCTCCCTTCTCTAGTGCTGCTCACTGAGGGATTGAGCCCCCGGGTAAGCCGAAGTCAGTAAGGCTGGGAACTTTCCACCCTTCCTAAGGGGTAAGTCACCCAATGTAAATAGCGTGGTTTGTATTTCGGTTACGGAACAAATGACAAATTCGAAGATAATTTGTATTTTTCCTAACCATACAAACCCTAGCTATTTACACATATGTGCCCGCCATCCCTGACCCCAAAGTCAAGTCCTACCTCTAAGTGAAATGAAGCAAGTCACCGGTGTGTGTGGGGGGAGGGGTAGCAAGCGGGGGTAATTAACCCTCGTTAAAACTATTGGCTCGTCATTTCAGCTGCGCTAAAAGGTAGTAAACCCAATGTAAATAGCTAAGGTTTGTATGGTTAGGAAAAATACAAATTATTTTCGAATATGTCATTTTTTAGAGTTTAAATTTATTGTAGATAAATCAAGACTTTCTATGTACAGGTGGCGTTATTTCCGATCTCCGCTGTTGAACGTGCTTGTCAAACTCACGTTATGTTAAGCCTTTATGTTTCACTTGGAATATTCTTATATGTCTTTGGATCTAACGTATAGCTTCTATAATGGCTGAGGGTTCACTATTTTAATTATCCTTTTAAAAAGTCTTCAAATTAAGCTTCTGTTTATTTTTGTACCTGAAAAATATTTTACCTCCATCCTAAAGATAGAAACAAGATATTAAAGGTTCTGAAAAATTCATTGACTTCAATGTCAGATTATTTGAAGTGGTCAAAAGATAAGAAAATAACTCCCAATTTTACTTATAAAAATGCTTGAGAGCCTTCATCTTCTGTGGGATATGGAAATTATTAAATAAAACTTACCATTTAAATTAAGAGCAACCATAACAAAGATGTTTGCATCCAGAGTAGCTGGAGAGAATTTTTCTCTGTTCTTGCTTCTATTAATTAATTTTGATGTCCAAATTCTTAACTTGTACTTTATAGGTCAATTATAGGACTTTTCCCCTTTGTTGCATCTCTGTCCCAGACCTTATAGAAAAAGGTCTATAAATCCAAATTGATCTACTGTACAGTACAGTGATAGGAAAATATGTTTATGCAAATATTGTCAATAAATTGGTTCACATGCAGTTGGGTTCCTTAAACTAGATTGCAGAAAGAATGAGAGTATAGCAATAGTTATGTATTAGAAATTTCCTCTTTTTTGAGTGACAATATGTACAATAGATAGTGGTATTTGTGAGGTATGCAACAACACTCAAGTTGCTATATAATGCAGTTGCTGCAAAGGATATCTATGGTTGCAGCGGTATTGTCAAGGCATTTAGAAAAGTTAGCCTTCGAAAGAAAACGGCGAATGTTTCAGACATACTGTATACTGTACTGTACTCGCTGTTTCTCATGTTTTACTTCAGTGGCATTCAGATTAGAATTTTCATCATGACAGGAAATTCAGCACATGTGTGATAACATTTAGTGATCTTGTATTATTTTTGCTGCAAGTAAGGTAAGCAATCCTAAACCTAAACTGCTTTTGATAATCTTATCTTTGATATTAATCTTTAAAAAAGAAACTGAAGACTTTCTAAGCAACTCGATAATGTGCATTTGACAATTACTCTGAATATGCTGTGTGATACTCTAAATACTTTAGAATTTAAACAACAAATAGATTTTGTAGGTCCTGTAGTGTGTAGGGTTTCCCTGTGAGATAGAACCAGAAAACAGCCCTTTGATTGAAATAAGCTAAGATATAAACTTAATAGATTATCTCGTATTTATTTTTTGTTTTCTTGCTGAGGTGTACAGAATAATAATTGCTTAATAGGGGTTAGTTTTAAACATAATTTTAACTTCATAAATGGAAAATTATCATTCCATATATTGCTGCTTTTCAGTTTTAAAATTTATAGATGAAATTCTCCATATAATTTCAATAGTTCATGAAGATGTAACCATAGCGATAGGAAACTTCTATGAATAATAAGTTTAATGAAAGCCACTGAAACAAAGGTTAAAGAAACACTTCATTTGGTATTGACTGATTGATTCATTAATATAAAATTCTTTGAGCTCGTGACATCGTGTGAGACCTTCACCCTGTATTCAATCCAAGAAGCAGTATCATTTGTCAGAAAGCTCAATGAAAATGTTTCCAGATTATAGTAGTTAAAAAAGTAAGTCTGCAACAAAAAATGTTATTGTTATTTGAAAACATTAATTTTTGATATGTCATGTGGTAAACTATTTTAAAGGTTTAACATATTTAATGCTTACATTAGCTTGGGCATTTATATCCGTGACAGGTGGTTAAAAGAAAAATGAACTTGGAATGAATTAGCTAAAGAGTTATCATTCATATTTAAGCTAGCGCAGTACACACGTAGGTAAAGAACAATTGATACAAACATACACGTTAAAACATATGTAGTAAGTAATTTATTCATTCCATTAAAGGGATAATTTAACAAACTTACTAAGCATGCAATTAACTGGATTGGATTGTTTAAAGTAAAACGTTATAAAGGTGCAAATGTATGTTGAAAAAAATCAAGCGAGACTGATATAAGATCATTATTGGTTTGATGTTTAATTTATTTTCTCAACTATATGAATTTCTAGTATTATTGTAGTTTGCCATAGTATAGATTATATCCGTTTTCTGTAACTCATAATTGTTTAAAAAGTTTTCTGTGGACCTACTTCGTAATATTCTGCAGAATTCAAAGGGTACACTAAGGAATATAAATTGTAGCTAATAGCTATCCGTGTAGCTTTCTTCTTTATCTTCCTTCCCACTGCACTGCCATCCTTAAAGTACAAGATCCGTTTTCATAGATCTTATCATTACAGATTACATATCCCTCATACTGTCTAGGATTTCAGCGCTTGGCGTTTATAGTTTTTGGGTTACTGTAATGAATTTTTCTCTTTATGGTGGCTAATATATTGACTTAGGTATTGCATAAGGTAAGTCAAGAAAAAAAAATATATGCTTTAGTTATCCAAAGATCTTTTTTTATTGTTATCAGGGTTTGTCAATATAAATAGTCTCCCTAGAGTATTGTTTTAACTTTTCTTATAGCTGCTGATGTTATATAATGGCTTTTCAGTTGTCACGATGGGAAAGGGAATCGACAATTCACTTGATTGCCACATATTTTAGAAAATATATTTACGCTGTCTATTCAACAAACGCCATTGGCAATGCTGAAGATATTCCTTATTTACATTTTAGACAAGAAATCTCTGAAATACAGACTTTGTTGGTAACTATCCGACATATTTAATCGGCAATGCATATTAATGGCTAAACGTTACTTCTTCAACATTGGATTAAAAAAGTAGTTCAGGTTGTTCATATCTCCAGTTAGTCTATACTTAAATGATTTTCAGCTAAATAAGTTGATGAATAAACTCTTTAGAATCTTTCTTTGACTAAATAGAGTAGATTCCAGGTAGATTTTATTTTATAAGTAGTTCTAATTCTAAATCAGCAGCCGAACACAAATTTAATTAATTAAATAATAAAGAAACTTGCCAACTAAAAGAGTTAATAGCATTTATGTGGGATCCGTATGTACGATATGTTTTCCCGCGCAGTTATAAAGACGTGCGGAGCCTATTGCAGGCCCTTGTAATCTGGGTATCTGATTATTAAACAATGAACCGTCATCGACTCTTCTTCCTCAACCCCAAGATGGCGCAGTGAGATATGAACCTACGCCTGTGGAGCGTAGATCAGGATGGCACCACCTATTAGACCTCGTCTTGCAACGCCCTCCAGGAGGGCCATCGCAACTCCGTCACTTCGTCAGGCCCGCGACACCATTATCTCCCAGCAACAAGCTATCATTGCACTGCAAACCCAGGTGGCTAACCTGCCGGTAGCCAGAGTGCCACGTGTGTCCAATGCTTCAGCTCCTGAGAAGTGTGATGTGGAAATGTCTTCAGCGGCGTTCAGGACATGGAGGCGGTCTATGGAGTGCTGGATACACCTGAACAGGTGGCCTAGTTTGGAGGCCGTCATGCACATCCGTCTTCTGTGTGTGCCAGCTCTACAGAGAGCTTTAGATGCAAAGTTCTCAGCGGCCCAATGGTCATGTGTGAGCCCCAAGGAGGCATTAGATAGCATTGAAAAGCTAGTACTACGGTCATCCAACCAAGCAGTGCTATGGAGCGAATTCTTTAATGATGTTCAGGCCACGGATGAGCCTATCAATGTGTATTTTCAAAGGTGTTCTCAGTTAGCTCTAGATTGCAAGTTCGAGTGCCCACAGTGTAATTCCGATCTGTCTGAATATATGCTATTGCGTAAAGTGATGGTAGGGTTGAATAATTTAGTGCTTAAAAGAGAAATTTTTCAAAGTTATCATAGGTATGATAGCGTAGACGCCCTCAGGGCACAGTGCATAGCATTTGAAGCTGCGGTTAGGGATGTAGGTGAGAGCGGGAAAATTTCCCGCCAAATTTCAAGTTATCCGCCAGTCGAGGCAGCCAATGTCACGGAGGAAGGGGAGTGTGCAGCCGCCACTATCCACCGTGCTGTGCATCGTACGCCGCCAACGAGGTGCGGCAACTGTGGCAGTTCGCACTCCGATAAGAATTCGTGTTTGGCCAAAGGTGTTACTTGTTATAATTGCCAGAAAGTGGGGCATTTGAAGAAATGCTGTAGGGGCAAACGTAAGGTCCTGCCAGAAGTATCTAGTGCTGTAGTGATTGCATCTACCGCCGTTGCGGGACAACCGTTATTGAATGTATCAGTGTCAGTGCCGGGGGGGAGGGAGTGTGTACCCACCACCGCCGTTGCCGATACGGGGGCCCAGGTTTGCGTCGCTGGCAGCGAGCTGTTGCAGCTGCTGCACCTCGACCCCGCGAAAGTTGAAAAGCAGCAGACGCTGAGAGATGTTGCAGGCATTCGTTTGAAGTGTTTAGGGGCAACTAAGTGTTGTGTATCATTAAATGGTCGATCCTCTATGCAGGAGATTTTCTTCGTGAATTCTGCAACAAATTTATACTTGTCATTGTCAATGTGTAAAGAGTTGGGTCTAGTCCCAGCTACGTTCCCCTATCATCTCGCCAGTGTTGCCACCGTTGATACAGTAGAGGAGGTGGATCTCTCACGTCCGACAGTGTTACCATTCCCCCCGCTGGAAGAAAACGTTCCCTTACTTCAAGATTGGCTACTCCAACGTTTTTCGGCGACAACCTTCAACACCTCCAAGTCACCCCTCCCAGTTATGGAGGGCCCACCCCACCGCATCCACCTCATCACCGGGGCCATACCCTATGCTTGCCACACACCTGCAGCGGTCCCAAAGCACTGGGAAGATGAAGTCAAGGCTCAGCTGGAGGAGGACGTACGTAGGGGCATCATCCAGCCAGTACCACCGGGGGAGGCCACAGAGTGGTGCGCCAGAATGGTAGTAGTGGCCAAAAAGGATGGCCACCCGAGGAGGACAGTGGATTATCAGCGATTAAATGCATGTTGCAAGAGGGAAACGCACCATACACCAGCACCCTTTGATATAGTATCTGGTGTACCTGTTCGAAGCTATAAGACTGTTGCAGATGCGTTCTGGGGTTTCCACCAGGTGGAGTTGGATGAGGACAGCCGAAGACTGACAACTTTCATAACCCCATGGGGCAGGTACCAGTATCGTCGCACCCCGATGGGCCATTGTGCAGCTTCCGATGCCTACACTCGACGGTTTGATGACGCAATTATGGGTATTCCTCGCAAGTACAAGTGTGTAGACGACACCCTTCTGCATGACATAAGTGTTGAGGGAGCCTTTTGGCACACCTTTGATTTCCTGGCTACCTGCGCGAAGAAAGGCATTACCCTAAAACCAGAAAAGTTCTCATTTTGTAGGAGAGAGGCTACCTTTGTTGGTTTTCACCTGGGGTGGGACTCGTATGAGCCTACAAGTGAAAGGTTGGCTGCCATAAGAGACTTTCCCATGCCAGCCCAACCATCAGTTACGGATATCAGATCCTGGTATGGTTTCGTCAACCAGCTGGCACCCTTTTTGGCCACCGCGCCCCTCATGGAGCCCTTCCGGGAACTACTGAAGAAATCTACAGGAAAGAAGGTATATTGGGACGAACAACTGCAACACAAGTTCCGACAGGCTCAGGATATTATTTGTCGGCTGGCAAAGGATGGACTACGGTATTACGACAAGACTAGGCCTACAGCAGTAATCACAGATTGGAGTAGGGAAGGTATAGGTTTCGTTGTCCTGCAACAGTACTGTGGTTGTACCTCCCTAGAGACCCCTTTTTGTTGCAAAGGGGGTTGGCGGCTGGCTCTGTGTGGGAGTCGTCACCTGTCTGCTGCCGAATCCGGATACGCAGCAGTGGAAGGAGAAGCTTTGGCAGTGGCCTGGTGTCTACGGAAAGCAAGATTGTTTCTGTTGGGATGCCCCTCCCTCATTATCGTAACAGACCACCGCCCACTAGTGAAGCTTTTGGGGGATAGGGCCCTCACAGATGTGGTGAACCCAAGGTTATTCCGCCTTAAAGAAAAGACTCTGCAATATAAGTTCACAATAAAGTACCTGCCAGGAAAGTGGAATTCAGCAGCCGATTTTCTATCTCGGTACCCCTCCCTAACGGCAGTCCCAGATAAGGAGGACACCATACAAGAAGAAGATATCTCCGCGGCGGTAGCAGCAGCAACAGTAGCTGTATTGAGCCAAGATGACGGTATTACAATGGACGAAGAGATGGTCATGGACGCAGCAAATAATGATCCCGTATACCAGTTGTTGCTCGCAAGAGTCCGTGCTGGGGACTGGCCTAAGCAAAAATCCCAAGAACTACAGTGTCTTCGACCCTTCTACAGCGTAAGGGACAGGTTGGCTGCTGCACAAAGTATGGTGACATATACCCATGAGGAGGGGGCAGTGAGATTAGTGATACCTGACTCATTACGTAATAAAGTAGCAAGGAACCTGCATGCCAGCCATCAAGGGCTAGATTCGATGTTACGTCGTGCAAGAGCAACCGTGTATTGGCCTGGAATAGCAGGCGACTTGGAACAATGCCGAGCTTCCTGTGATGTCTGCAACCTGCACACGCCCTCTTCACCGCCAGAAGTCATGATTGTTACCCCTCCCCCTGAGTACCCCTTCCAGCAGACGGTGGCTGATCTCTTTCAACTCGAAGGACAAGTTTATTTGGCCTACGCTGACAGACTGACGGGTTGGCTAGAAATAGCGCATTTCCCCAAGGGAACTGGTTCCAACAAAATTATAGCGAAACTACGTGGCTACTTTTCCAGGTGGGGGGCTCCCGAGCAACTCTCCACTGATGGAGGCACTAACTTGGCTAGTGAGGAGATGATGGACTTTCTTAAGAAATGGAGGGTTACCGTCCGCCTTTCATCTGCTCATTATCCACAGTCAAATGGGAGGGCAGAGGCTGCTGTGAAATCCGCCAAAAGAATCATCCGCTCGAACACGGGGGCCAACGGTAGTTTGGACAACGACAGGTGCACACAGGCAATGCTGCAATACCTGAATACGCCCTTGAGAGAGATAGGCAAGTCACCAGCTCAACTAGCAACAGGAAGAGCACTTCGTGATGGTGTTCCTACAGCAAGACAGCAGTATAAGGTAGATCGCCACTGGAGAAGAACCCTTCGACAGCGGGAAATATTGATGGCATCGTCTAGTGACAGATTTCCCCAATCACCAAGACAACGCTCTTGCAACATGACTCCATTGCATGTGGGCACCCAGGTTAGGATTCAAGATCCCGGGACTAAAAGGTGGGACAGATCAGGTGTCATCATCTCCCATCACCCATACCGGCAGTACACAGTAAGGCTTGACGGGAGTGGAAGGTTATCATTGCGCAACAGAAAACATTTAAAGGGACAGATAGCTTGTCCCACGCCCAGCCCACCGTCTGACCCAACCCCTAGCACCACACCAGCTGACAGCAGCAGTGAGAGCCCGCCCAGGTCTAGCTCCCCCACACCCAGCCTACCCCGTGCTACGAGACCACAACGTTCCAGGAAAGAACCTGGCTGGCTCACTGAATTTGTTAAATAATATGTAATTGTCATTGCTTTTGTGTACTGCTAGCCTATAAATATATGATTTCCTTGTCCACGTGTTATTATGGATTTTTTTTTCTTTTTTTTAAAGAATTATTGATAATTCATGCTATACTATACATCTGATAGTGTTGCTCACATTGCTTTGTTCTGTGAATGTTTCAATTTTTTCTTGTATGGCTATGTTTGCAGTATGCAGTTGATCCATTTCTATTATGCCAATTCGACCCATTTTATTAAGCAATTATTGATTTATTTACTCTGATTATTTTTGTGTAGCTAGACGCTACATTGTGCATCCTATCTGTTTTGTTACTGATTTACCCCATTTGATAATTATCAGATTGCAGTGTAATTGTTGTAATTATTACATGTCAATCTTGGAGGGGCATGTGGGATCCGTATGTACGATATGTTTTCCCGCGCAGTTATAAAGACGTGCGGAGCCTATTGCAGGCCCTTGTAATCTGGGTATCTGATTATTAAACAATGAACCGTCATCGACTCTTCTTCCTCAACCCCAAGAATTTATTTTCTATACTAGTATAATATTATTATAACTGTATTGTAGACTTTAATTGCGGCATAGTTTTACATCTATATAAACATATTTTTTTAATAAATTCACACAAGATGGAAAAAATATTTCATATTTTTTGTGTGTGTAAATGACAATGGGTGATACTGTGTTGACATCCATTAAAATCTTAAGTTATTCCCTTTTTATAGATATCATGAAGAACAATATATAAATAACCCGACGAATAACAAATAAATTTACTTCTTAAAGTGATGCAGAACTTACCGTAGAACTTATAAGTTTTAGTAAGAGGTTCACATAAATTTCCAAGCATATCAGAGGGTATATTTTTAGATCCTACTTATTTAAGAAAACAGCTGACAGTAGAATTTCTGGTTCACTTCTAAAGAAACTAGGAGTAGTGAAGGGATTTTTTTTCTGTTGGTCACTGATATATCTTTAAAACACTAGTGAGTTAGAAACCCTAACTCTCATTGGGTTGAAGAACGGAGAGGGATGAAGTCAGAAGTGGTCCTTAGCAGTAGCATCAAGATAGTGTGATGGCAGGGAATTTATGGTACCATGTGATCACTGTTGCCTTACTTTCTTAAGGGCTGTTTTCCTGACCCTATCACACAGGGGGACCCTACGCTCTACAGGACCTAGTGTATCAGTTTATCGTATACATTCTTAGGTATTTTGCATATCACACAGCATATTGCGTGTTTATTGTCAAATTTGTATTATCAAAGCACCGAGTAAAGAAAATCTTCAGTTTCTTCTTGAAAACCCCAATATCTTCAGTCTTTCGGATGTCCAGTGGGAGCTTGTTGTATAATCTTGGGGCTGCATATTTGAAAGCTCAAGAACCTACAGTTGCCTTACATCTTGGCCTTGTCGAAGCACGTGATGGCAGTCAAGAAGGTAATGTCCAAGTGAATATTTTGTTATTTTATCCCAGTACATGCTGTAAGACATTTTCATAATTCGTCGATGTAACTTAAAATTTTAATTCAATATTGTATTCATTCTTAAATTAATGAATCTGGTAGTAAATGTCGTGGGTAGATATTATTCCAGGGTACACCATCATAATAATATGACGTTCCTAGGAATAATCTCAAAGCAAATTTTGCCATTCCTTTCATTACTTTTGCATGGTGACACGAACTGAGCATCTTGAGTCCATTTAACAGCAAAATGTAGTGTTAAAATTCCAATGAAAAATTATTCTCCTTTTAAAGGTAGCAGTAGATTCTGTCAAGAAAGCCAAGTTTGAAATTGTATACAGAAGTTGATATGGAGTAGAAAATAGTTTTCATACTCTCTGTACAGTTTTTAGATATAAATAAAATCAATGTTGCATTTTAATACTCTTAAACACTTGAAGATGGAAAAGCATTAAATTATTTTAACATTGTAATGCTTTTGATAATTTTCCACGTGCTGGTATTACCAGATCGAACAACGGTATATAAAATTCTATTTGAATATCTTAATTTAGACACTGCCATATGGTTTTCTTCAACTGTAGGATTTCCTTGTTTCTAAGTATTACCTATAGATGGCCTGAGGATTTTCCCTTTTTTTGTCATTTGATAAGTTCAGGACGATTCTGTATCTTGAGAAAAAGAAGTATTATGCACCGATGAGATATGATTTATTTGATTTCATTTTTACGTCTGCTTGCATCTGATGAAAACTTGCATTTTTTTTCAATATGGCCAAACACTGACAGCATAATGTACGATATGTTATTTGTATTACTACTGTTGTTAAAGTTAATGGTACAGTTTTGTTGCAAATATGGTTTTAAGTTAATTTCATTAAAACTATTTACCTCGTATGTTGAAGGCGTACTTCATACAACTAAGGAACTCGAAGGGTATATTATTATTATTATTATTATTATTATTATTATTATTATTATTATCACTTGCTAAGCTACAACTCTACTTGGAAAAGCAGAATGCTATAAGCCCAAGGGCTGCAACAGGGAAAATAGCCCAGCTTGGAAAGGAAATAAGGAAATAAACTACGAGATGTTTTAAGAATTATAACATTAAAATAAATCTTTCATATATAAATAATAAAAACTTCAAAATAACAAGAGACAGAGAAATAAGATAGAAGTGTGTGCCCGAGTGTACCCTCAAGCAAGAGAACTCTACCCCAAGACAGTTGAAGACCATGGTACAGAGGCCAAGAGTATCAATAATTTTGGGCATGTCATTGAAGTGGGAAAGGGTTTTCTTATTGTACTGTATGCGTTAATTACAAAATAATATTATATTATATGGAAGTTATTGACGTGTACACGAAATCATAAAGAACTATTTTTTTTTAGTTCGAGGTTGCATGGAGCGACGAAGAAAATTTGTAATTGTCGAATTACTAGTTTTCGAACTTCGAGCCATTTTCAAATTTCAGAGGCAACCTTAATAGTTCCTGGTCGCTTAAGTAAGAAGAATAATTTGGGATAAATGTATATCATTTGCCAATTCAGATATACACTGTTTTTTTTTTATTTTTACTTATGAAATATTCATATAATCCTATTTTGAAAGAGTGGTTTTAACAACTTATATTTCGCCAGAGCCAATGACAGGAGCTGTTACAAAATCCTTATGACGTGTTCACCATGAAAGTTTCTGATTGGCTATAAACTTTTCGGTAACCCGGCTCAAGAACCGAAATTGGAATACTTAGACGGTGTCTCGGTCTTTTGCTTATTGGCTGTGAAACAGACAAGTTGCTCCTCAGGTAAGTGACTTTGGTAATTGAAATTTTCAAGTGATCTTAAGTAGCACGGTAGGGTAATGTCTGATGATGCAGTAACGGTGTATTATTTAAATGCCCAAATACTGTCAATCATGATTGTGCTATATCCGTTTTTGTGCAAGCATATCCTTCGGTAGTGGGTGTGATTGAATCTTCGCAAGCACTCAATTACGCCCACTCACAAAGGATATGCTTGTATAAACACGGATATTGTAAATCCAGGGTTGACAGCGTATTTGGGTCATGAGGCTTATATCAATGTAATTTTAAAGGAGATTTGATAATTTAAAACGGTACTACAAATTTTTAAAAAGATGCGTTTTTAATAACTAGCGTAGTTTCTAACTCTTACCGTCTAAGAAAGACTCCCGGTTACCAGTTTAAGATTTAAACTACCTATTTCTTTATTTATTTTGGTAACCTGCTCTCTACTATTGTAGGCCTATTTGTCCTTTCACATAGTGTAAATAACGCCTAGGGTTTCTCTACATACTGCTGTAGTTAGAAAAAATTGTACTAGACTTCGAAAACGCCCTTATAGGCTTCAAAAAATTTGGATTGATTTGGTTTTCTGGTATCCTGACATCAGACAAAAACGTTGAATCAAAAGGTTTGTTCAGCAGCTTTTTGGGAAAATTAGCATAGCAAGTTTTTAATTAGTAAATTTTCTAGTGTACCACATGGCAATGACATTTATCATTAGTTATTTGATAAGAGGATAGTTTTCTTAATGCAAGGTTTGATACAGGGGCTTTTAACATTTAGGCATATTGCAATATGGTGTTAGTTTTTGGTAATTATACTTTTGATTTCAAACCCTATTCACGAATAATTTGTTTGAAACTTTATTTTTAATCCATCCGACAATGACTACTGGAGCTAACCACCCGTTAAGTTTTTATACTGTTGTTAAGAAGCAACTATATATGGGGCATCCTATTGGGAAAAAAGGCTTTTGGGTGGAAAAAAAACCCAAACCATTAAGTTGCGCTAATAATAGTCGATATACCTAAACAAGTCAGAAAATGTAGGGTTTGTGTATTTGACATGAAATTTGAATCGTGAACTAATCACTTCCTAAGTAGGTCTTTGCTCCATGGATCGCTTCGTCAGTAATTAAATTATACGTTCTTGGTAGGCTCGAATAGAATTTAGTGGAAGCCTACATAGATCTCTTGCGCGTTAAGTTTGTGGGTTACTTCACTATTTTACCTTCATTTAACTGCTAATGTAGTGAATGGTTATAATAAATAACAAGTAGATTAAATTACTATAATTATCAGAATAAATAACTTTTACGGAGACGTCCTCTTGTAAAGGTGGCTATAAAAGCACTTTAGAGTCTGAGGCGGGAAAATCGTCGAAAAACCCTCGAACTTGTGCATGGATACTAGGGAAATGTTAATTTATGTAATATGCCGGCTAATGATTGACACGAGTATTACAGAAAAAACGGAAAAAAAACTTACTAAAAAGTAAGTTTTATATTGGAACAAAGGTTGTCTTCGAAGATGACCTTTATTTCCGTCGCAAATAATTAGCTAAGATATACCTTAATATATACTACGGTAATGGGGGGCCACCCAGTGGGAACCGGGGGTTTTGGGTGGGCAAAATTTACGGGAAAATAGATATAATGATAAAATTAATATTTGTACTTTCTGGGACATAATAAATCCCCGAAAAAATTACTCAATGTTGGCATCCTATTCGCCTGAAATATTTCTCTACATTTTACAAACCCCACATCTGGTCCTTTTCGTTAGAACGGTTTATTTACGGTGGAAATAAAGGTCATATTCGTTGAAAGAGCAATATTTGTTATGAAATTTTTTTCTATTTGAAATTTAGTTCCTTGTTACATAAGTTAAAAAAAAAACATACAAGCGATAGTGATCTGAAAACTAAGCATGAATACAAATGCTACCGAATAACTGAAAAGATAGAGCAAAATATAAACTGGAAAGAAATTATTTTCACACATCAAGGCCCGCCTGAACAGACTTAGTATCTGATGGAGGACGAGAAATATACCCGTAAAAGTAAAGTAGGGAATTTCCGTGTTCAACAATAAGTATATTTATCGGAATAAATACTTCCGTTCAAGGATACTGCTAACCAATGTCAAATCCTTTTATTTTTCTAATTTTGACTGCCGAATCAGAAATCCAATGGCTCAAAAAGGTTATTTATTTTTTTTTGACGGTACGAATCAATCTGAAGCCGTATTACATAGGTCATTCTCATTGGCTTGGTTAAATTCTGACCAATATAATTTAATTTTTGATTAACTTATTCACATTGACAGGATATACTGAATAAAGTTTTGGTAGTGGTGTGATACTTCGTTTATGGTACACGAACCATCTATTTTCCAATAGGGTTTGGTGTTTCTTGCAGCTGACAATCATTGCTAGTACGCACAAATTTTTCCCCAACCCCCTATATAAAACTTATGGTCCCCAGTGGGGAACAAGTTTTTGGTAAGTGTAGGAGAGCTCCGCGGAAGATCTTGAAGAATTTAAACACCTACAATTCACTATTATATCATATAGAACGCTTATATAATAGTCAATATATGAGCAGCTTCTATTTAACGAAGATATTCGTGTGTATAGTTATGTTTCACCTGGATTTTTTCTAAGTGTTTGTTTTTGTTTACTGTGTGATGTCTTGGCTAAAATGAGCTGTTTCACCGCCTTACTACGTATGGCAAACTAGTTCTCAATGCTATTCTAACCAATAACAGGTGTTTTCTTGACGTCACACTGTTTGAAAACCAATCATGGCGGTTTTTAAAAATCTAGCCAATGCTGACACTTATTACTTCACTTATCCCTGCTATTTTTCCACCAGTTACCACAGTTTACGTGAAGTTCCGCGGAGGAATATTTTTGCACGTCTCGGATCTCCCTTCAAACTTAAAAGCTCATTTTGCCGTAAAGTATGGAGTAGTTAGCAGGACCTTCATCCCGTTCCGACTGTGTCACTTGTGACAATTGCTTTATTTCTTATGGGGATTTTTGTGTACATTATTCAGGGAAAGTTGATTTGCTAATTGCATTTGCTCAACGTCATGGTTTGATTTTGGCAGAGAAAAAGTGCCCTAATTGTGAAAATGTGTGCCGTATAGATTACAACAAATTAGCATTCCGGTGTGATCGTAGTGTGGTTACTCGTGGGAAAAGGAAGAGGAGGTGCAATTTTTTCGTGTCTTGTTTCAAAGGTAAGTTAGATATTGAGACTAATTTGAAGTTTGTGTTCCTTTTTTTGCAAAAGGCGTTTTCATTTGAATTTGTTTCGTTTGAACTGAAACTCAATGTGGCCTTAACCCTGGATAGGTACGGTCCTCGGACACCCCTTTAAGGGTATACTCGGACGCGAACGACCCCGACGCCAAAAAAAATTCTTGAAAAATCAGTTTTTGCAGTAACCTCCTTTTTTCTTTTGCCAAAAAAAACTTCAATGAATGCTTAAAACAACTGTAAAGATAAATACTACTCATCTGCAGAAAAACTATTTATTATAAATATTTTAAAAAATTAAGTAGAAAAAAAAGACCTGACATAAAAATTCATAAAAAAAAAGTTTATACATATATACACAAATCCTTTTAGGAATTGATTCTTGAATGTTTAGGACACATCTTGATGTATTTTGGATGAAGTCAGACTCATGGAGGTGAAGATCTGAAATGAGAAAAAAAGGGTAACTTTTTTTGGCCAAAAAAAAATTGTCCAAATTTCATGAATTTTTTTGGGTACCCAAATGAAATAGGAAGTGGCTAATTTTTTTAGGGAATAAACATATGTTATCCTAAAATAGAAATATGTAAAAAAATCTTCATTATTTTGTAAATTACATTTATATCAGGGGCCATATCTAAAGGTAATTTTTTGAGTACTTGGAAATTTCGTAAAAAAATACATATATTTAATATATAATATGATATTTATGCAGGTAAAAATATACCAAAATATCACAAATTCTATAGGGAACAAGAATATATATAGATAGGGCAGCTTACGCTTCGGATATGTCCACAAAATGGCCGCCAACCACACTGACTCAGACTCCCTAATCTGCCACTTGAAATGTAGGAAGGGTATGTCAATTTCAAGGTGTTATTTACTAATCTAATTATTATTGGATATGCATAAAAATTGTATGGTGGGTTGCTGGATAATTGTCGATTATTTTACGACTATAAAATTAAAATTCAGACCCAAAAAATTTTTTTTGAAGGGAAATAAAATCGAAAAAAAAAATGTAAAACAATATTTTAGCTAAAAAAATTTGATGATATTCAATCAAAAAAAAAGTAAACAAAATTTTCCGACAAATAAACATCTAGAGGAATCATTACTCTGTGATAGTTCCTTAGTACGTAGTAATTTTGAAAGAATTGGGAAAAAACGAAAAAATGGCAATCACCGGAAAATCGAACACATACCTATATATACGCCATATCTGGCTAAAAAAAAGATAGGCATGGGTAGCCAGATCATCTAGAAACACTTTCCAACACTATAAAAATATAAGTTTTGCGACACTACTTGCCAATTCCTTACGGTAACATGACTAAGCAAAAAAATGCAAAACAAATAAAAAGGGGCACTCGTGGAAAAATGGCCATTCTAATATACGGCATTTCAGAAAAAAAAAATTTCAGCCACGTGCTAGGCAAACCATCAAGGCATATTTTCCGACAAATAAACATATAAATGAAATATTACTCTGTGATAGTTCCTTAGTACGTAGTAATTTTGAAAGAAATGGGAAAAAACGAAAAAATGGCAATCACAGGAAAATCGAACACATACTTATATATACGCCATATCTGGCTAAAAAAAAAATAGGCATGGGTAGCCAGATCATCTAGAAACACTTTCCAACACTATAAAAATATAAGTTTTGCGACACTACTTGCCAATTCCTTACGGTAACATGACTAAGCAAAAAAATGCAAAACAAATAAAAAGGGGCACTCGCGGAAAAATGCCCAACATTCTAATATATGGCATCTCAGATAAAAAAAAAAGACATGCACGTGTTAGCCCAACCATCAAGGCACACTTTCTAACACATAAACATGAAAAAAAAATCAATAATATACGGCAATTCCTTACTACGTAGTAAATTTTTACAAATATTGAAAAAAAAACAGAAATTGGCAACCGCAGTTAAATACCCAATATACCAATAACTACGTCGTATCTGACAAAAACAAAATCACGCATGGGTAGCCAGATCATCTAGACACACTTTCCAACATTAAAAAAGCAAAAGTTTTACGACACTATTTCGCAATATCTTACGGAAAAATGACTTGGCAAAAAATTAAAAAAAATTAAAAAGGGACACTCGCGGTAAAATGCCCGACATTCTAATATACGACATCTCAGATAAAAAAAGACATGCACGTGTTAGCCCAACCATCAAGGCACACTTTCTAACACATAAACATGAAAAAAAAATGAATAATATACGGCAATTCCTTACTACGTAGTAATTTTTACAAATATTGAAAAAAAAACAGAAATTGGTAACCGCAGTTAAATACCCAATATACCAATAACTACGTCGTATCTGACAAAAACAAAGTCATGCATGGGTAGCCAGATCATCTAGACACACTTTCCAACACTAAACAAGCAAAAGTTTTACGACACTATTTGGCAATATCTTACGGAAAAATGACTTGGCAAAAAAATGAAAAAAATGAAAAAGGGGCACTCGCGGTAAAATGGTCCTCGTGGTGATGAACGACATTTTAACTAAAAAAAAAAACATGCACATGGTAGCCAAACAATCCACCAAGACTTTCCACAACTGATAACCTATACAAGTTGCACCATTCTACGACAATTTCATAATACGTAACTTTGATAATTATGCAAACTACCTCAGAAGGGTAAACTCGGACGCGAACGACCCCGACGCGTCTCAGAAATCGGGGAAGGAGTACAGCTACAGCAATGCACATCTGGACACTACTAGAGCGTGTAGGGGAGACACCTCCTGCAGGTCGATCACCCACAAATTCAGTCACAGGGGTGAGTCACGTGAGAAAAAACTGTTTTTTTTTGACGCTCGGGGTCGCAAACGACCCACCGTACCTATCCAGGGTTAAGGGGGGGTTGCAGGGGGGGCGGAGGCCCCCCCGGTAGGCCTAGGTAGGGGTACAGGGCCCCATAGGCTAGGTTAGGTGGGTGTCTTAGGTTCGGTGGTGCCCTGAAAATTACTGTGGCCTTAAGGGGGGGTCGCAGGGGGGGCGGAGCCCCCCCCCCCGGTAGGCCTAGGTAGGGGTACATGGCCCCCAGGGTAGGGTAGGTAGTTGTATTAGGTTCGGTAGTGCCCCGAAAAATCACTTTTCTCCTCCTCCCCCCACCCAAAAACCCCGCTTCCCACTGGGGTCCCCCATAATTGTAGTAGTAGGTTTATGCTTACATTTTCTGTGTAAGAGTTAGGTGGTTGTAGGAGGATTATCTCAGTTTCAAGGTAACTGTAGCTCTAATTTACTGTTTTCTTTCGTTTTCTACTTTTAGAAACTTTTAAATCGAGCGCGGAGCTCTCCTACACATTTACCCCCTTATCTAACATTGGAATAAAACTGACCATTGTTGTATCGGGAACAGGGTAAGTTTAACGCGACCTTACTTTAAACGTTTAAAGATTTTTTATTTCCAGGTTTCTAGAATCTCTGGCCATGAGAGGGAATTCAGATCAGTGTAAATTTCGATAAATTCTCTTCTGTAAGTGTAGTCCTTTTTTACCTAGTATTTCTTAAGTGGCAGTTTGAATTTGGTAATAAATATTACTTTAGTTTTCATCACTAAAATAGGTTTTGTTCCTATACGTAATATAAACCTTCGACCTGTAACAGGAATAGCCGTTAAGCTTGAGTTAAGCAGGGTTTACACGGGCGAGCAGCTCGTCGAGCCTGGCTCGACAACCCTGTGTTTGAATTGATGTTCGAGCGTGTAAACGGGCTATTTGGTTGTCGAGCGCGCTCGTCGAACGGCTCGATGAAAGTCAGGCTCATCTTGACTTTTGTGGGCGGAGCTACATTGTTTGACGAGCGGTGTGAACGGGTGTCGAGCATCGAACCTCAGTTGTTATTCAAACCTGCTAGAGGAAACATCATCAAAGAAATGAATAATGGCTGCCATTAATGAAAGCAAGAATGAGAAGGAAGTCGTACTTTGATTTCATACATACATATCGGGCTCATCCAGCTTTATGGAAAGTTAAATCAAAAGACTATTCCAATAAAGTGGCCAGAAACAAAAGAATAGTGGCTCTGCATGAAATATTGAAATAACTAATTTCAAAGCCTTAATTTTAAAGCAATAAGCAAGTTGGTGTGTGAAAATTTCTCTTTATTAGTAGCCAATCCTTCGTCCACTTTGATTGTTTTTTTCCTTAGTGCCACTGCTAAAGCAATGGCTATCAAATCGTCCTGGTCGAGAGACATGTTAACATTGTTCTAGCACGAGGCACACTGAGGCTCGATGTACTGTCTGAAAGCTCTTCGAGCCGTTCTACAAGTAGGTTCGACAACCGGGCTCGGCGAGCTGCTCGGCCGTGTAAACCCGCCTTAAAACACAGCTGGCTGTTGGGTGGAGGGTCGGTCCTGGTAGTTTCACTTTGAGGTTGTCTTTGGCAGTGTACTAATTTTTTCAGTCTTGCCATGCCCAATTTATGGTGTCTTTTTTGAGATTGTGTACTTGTTCATTGATAACTGCTCCGTAAGCCAACAAACAGATTTGCCCTGGCAGATAGTGTAGCTTCTCCAGGATCAGGGGGTATGACTGCTCGCAGGCTTCCCCTGGTTCCAAGTGTAGGTAGTGACCTCCAGTGCAATGGGTTGGAGTTCTTGAAGTTTAAGAGATTTATCGGCATCGGACTTGGTAGTGCTCAAGCTGATGCCTCAAAACTCCAGGGCGCCTTCATCTTTGGATGCAAAACCTGATTTTCCACTGCTTTCGGGTAGTCAGTCGGAGGAAAATGGAGGAAGTTCCCCCCTGCTCTCTGGGTGTTTTGACAGAGATGGTAGAATTCCCTCCCGTTAGCAAAGACAATATCAGACACCCTGCCTCTCCCTCAAAGTACTCCTGTCGTTGCGACTACTGTTGAAGACTCCAGAAAAGACCTAAACCTTAGTTTGCTGTGGCCTGTCCTTGGTATTGGTATCCCTTTGGTAGAGAAACCTTTTCGCTAATATATTCAATCCCAGTTGTCTATTTCATGCTGCTGCCTCCTCTGCTGTTCCACATGCAGAGGAGATCTGTGTTGTGGAGCCCCCAAACGTGTTCTCTCATACTGTTCCACCGAGGAGTTCTTCTACAGCCAGGAAACTTATCAACTTGGGTAATGAAGCACCTCTTTGCTTGTTGCTATGACGCCTTCCTCGCCTGCCAACCCTTCGGGGTCACTGCCTATCACTCGAAGTCATTGAGGCCCAGAATGACAGATAAAGAAGTCTAGGACACCACATTGTTCCAATGCATGGTTTTGTGGGAATGTCAGCGATGTACCAACCCCCACCCCACGGGAAAGCTATGAGTGATGATGCGCCAAGGTTTACACTTCTGCCACAAGTACAGAATCTTGCCCGAGATTTGGCAAGAGCTCTGACCCTTCAACCCATCGATAACCTAACTTGTCTGTAGCTCGGTTCCCTGTTCATTTTCAGTCGCACTGTAATTCAAGACCAATGGCAACGAGCGTCCAATGCTCATTGGTTAAGTCGTATAACTTCTCAGGCCTAGATCGGTTGGTCTCTAGTAATCCATCCAAACATGGGGATTGCTCTCCCTGGTGAGATTCAAAGGACTTACCCCCATGCTCTTTGGAGCATAGAGTAAGGCTTATCGCAGTAGTAGTTCTTATCACATGCCGTTTTCCTCCAAGAACAATTACTGAAAACAGCCCTCTAGTCACTCAGTCTGACACCTAGCATTGCCTCAATATTACAGGGTAAGAGTATAAGGCAACTGAAGTTCAGCTCCACCCTTGCCTTAAGAGCAAGAGCAACCTGTCTGTGAAGCAAGTGCTGAAGGCATAAGTCTGGAAGTGCCAGGCAACCTCCACCTCACCGCCTACTACCTGTAGTAGGTATACCCCAGACCCTGGATTGTTTTACCCAGAGGTTTGGTAGCTGCTCAACAGGTAGTTCTTAATAGCAGGCGTGACCCAAGTTCGAGAATAAAGATGAGAAGGTCTCGACTTTTCTATTTTGCCGTTCTTGAGGGTACAGCAGTACCGTTATGGAGCTTGACCGCACGATTGATGCAAAAAAGTTACTCAACAGAGTACCTTTTCTTTGCAATAGATTTTGAATGGAAGCGTGTCCCCCCTCCCTTCTGTTCAAGAGCAAGGAAGGGTAGAATGTGCACGAAAGTTTTCATAACATCTGTCCATACATTTGGGGATGCATCATAGAGATATAGGTTCATCAGTGACAGTCTACCATTCACTGGTGGAGACCCATCCTAACACCTGAAACATATTCATACTCGGGTAGTTAAGATGTTAAGATAATGACGTCTTGCTTTTTGCTCTTATGCAGGACCAAAGTACATTGGCACTTACAAACTACACTGCCCGCCTCAACCCTCCTCGCAAGTCCTAGGTTAAAGGTCAGTGAAGATAGCCTTCCCTGTAGAGTGGGTGGGATCGACAAACAACTGTTTACCTTGTTGTAAAGCTTAGACGCTCGTTCCTGCTTCGGTGAATTCATACTTCTATCAAAGGTCTCGGATTTCTTGGTTAGGGAAAATACAAATCTATTCTATTTTTAATCTGGAATGAGTAAATATATTAACTGAAAGAAATTATAACAGTAGTTTATCAAGTCAAAGTTTATGCACAATATGATAGTGAGATTTTGTTGTATATTTTTAGGTGTTTCACAAAGTAGAACGGCTTGAGTTTTTGTATTAAAACACCTCGTGTGCAAGTATTATTGGCAAATAAATGCTATAATCTATAATTTGCAGTTCTTAATTCTATTATTTTCCATTTTCAGATTCCCACGAGAATGGAGTGTACTAGCATGTAAATTCGTTGCGCCCCAAGGAGAAAATTAAGGAAATAACCTTGTTTCTATCTGCCAAGTTACCACGTGAGATCTGAAGCATCTGGCATGACTTGGATATTCTGGACTTAATCGAGTTAGGGTCAGCTGTGCGCTCAGGTGAAGAACTGTTGAATAAAGTTGGTACTAGGAATGTAAAACTGGTGTAATGGTATGCTTTACTGTTATAGAAATGCCTGAAAGATTGATACTAATGATCAATAAACTTGTGTAATATGTTGGATTTTGGTTTTTCCCTCAGTTTACATACTCTTAATTTGTATGAATTCCCAAGACACTAGTTACATTCTTGGCATAATGTTAGAAAAGTCTATTTTAATAGTTAGGGTTTTGTATAGTGTTTGAAATTCTAAACCCTAATTTTGCGAATCGACTGGACGTATATAATGGGTCAATTTTGAATAAGATTTAGAAGAATTAGATACTCGCAATAATTAATTAGGAACAACGAAAGCAGCTTATTTAGTATCATAATCTAATGCATTTTGGATAAGTTGTATAGGTAGGTACCACTTGTTAAATTTGATCAGTGGATTGCAATAATGTTCCACTGCATCATGGAATCTATTTTTTTTTATTTATGAAATATATCATCTTGGTGGTAGTTTCAAAACTCGGGCTGTTTTATCACTGCTTAAAACACGAGGTAGCTCTTTGAATCAAGTTCCAATATACAGTACTTTAATATACACTGTAGGTGTAGCAGTGGAATTACTAAGTACTACCAATAACTGTATCTTTTTAAGTGTTAAGTAAACTGCTAATAGTTTCGGACAGGAACTGTGCATTTGCATAACTTAAGGATGGTTCAAAATTCCACACATTTTAAGATTGGTACCAAGTCAGAGTACTCAGATAACCAGTAGAATGTTAACCAATTTTAAAAGAAAACAACAAGATAAAAAGATTGGCTTATGGAAAATTTCACGGTTGGCCTGAATAGAAATAGTTAACTATTTTGAAATGTTACTGAATGACCTGAAAAACTATGCTTTGAACAACAGTATATAATCTTAGATTTTGAAAATTTGATTTGAGCTGTGTGGGTGAACCAAGTAATAAAATATCTAAAGTTAATTGGAGAACACCAATATCAGAACTTTTATAGTCTTTTGGAAATGGAGAAATTGTTGTACAGTAGATCTAATTTGGATAATTGTTCTACTGAAGGTGAATCGATGATACTGACTATTCTGTGGACATATTGATTTTGCTGGTATTGGCTATCAATGCACTGGCTCTAGTTCAAGAATAGCAAATCTACAAGCATAAGGCACTAGGAGATAAAGTAAACTAAATTTAGAGCTACCATTATAATCCCAAGAAATAGTTCAATTAATAACTTACGGAAATATTTTTTGAAATCTAAGTGTAATCCTTGCTTTACAGGATGGCAGTCTGTATGTCTCATTTCCAAGACACAGGATCAGGACTGGGCTAGAACAAGAACGTACTCTCTACAAACTTGCAACAAAATAGTAATTACCTGGTTGATGAAAGTATGTAAGGTGTCCATTCAGTACTTTTTAAGATTTTTTTCTGAGTTAACGATTTCTAGTTGATGGTGGATTAATGCAAGTGTTTATTTCAATCCTTGCAGCATTTACCTAAATATTTTTGTGAATTGACTATTTACCCATTTAGTTAGATTTAACATTAAACTATTCACAATAATTGTTTGGCAAATGATACTTCTATCGTGGCCTACACAAACCCAGTAGTCTGATATACTGAGTCTCAGCACTTAAACCAACGAAAATAATCTTAATCACATGATACATAGGAAATGCCCGGCTAGATTTTGATCGCAGTGAGTATTTGAAAATACTTCGTGTTAACCTAGGTTTGAATCTTGCTGCATTGACAGCATTCATTAATGAGATGCTGTTTGAAAGCTGTGCGTCATCGAAATGGTTTGCATGTTAACGCCACCTGCTAAAAATCTATAATTTCCTATTGCTTAAATGTTTTAACAACCTGTCTTTATCTCTGACAAATTTGGCTGAAGTGGAGGCTTTCATTCTCCTTTCAATGGTCATGTTGAGGTGACATATTGAAAAATTCACTCTTAATCTATTGGGCGGGAGTTCGAGCCTCCACTAAAGCCTGATAGTTTGTAGTAGTCTGCAATCTCCCCATCTTTGTGAGGTAGGGATGGAGGGAATTGGTATTTGGAGAGAGAGAGGCCTACCTGCTCATAGGTCATGGTCTGGAGAAGAGGTTTGGTCACTGATCGTATGTGTCTATATACCACTCGTGATGACCTTCAATTACCCAATCATTAAACTTTCCTTCATCTCAAGTTCTCTTATTTCAAAAGAGATTGTCACGTTGTCCAAAAGTGTTTTTTTTTTTTTTTTTTTTTTTTTATCCAAAAAAAGCTGGTTTTATGCATCTGTACACGAGAAGCTAATTGACACTTGAAGTTGAGAATCTAGTTGTTCTAATCCCTTTGATCCTTGTAGCTAGTTATACTGTTGTACCTTAGTTGGTTATTTTTTGACACAGAACTAAGAAGCTGCTTTTTTTTTTTTTTTTTGAAAAGGACAAGCTGGTTGTTAATATCCCTTGTAACTGAGCAAGCTTTTTATTTTATTCACATAAAACTGAGAAGCTAGTTGTTTCATACACTTGCAACTGAGAATATTGTGGTTTTATTCATATGAATCTGAGAAACTTGTTGTTTTATTCACTTGAAACTGAGAAGCTTGTTGTTTTATTCACTTGAAACTGAGAAGTTTGTTTTATTTATTTGGATCTGTGAAGCTTGTTTTATTCATTTGGATCTGTGAAGCTTGTTTTATTCACTTGAAACTGAGAAGCTTGTTTTATTCACATGGAAGTAAGTTTGTTTTAAGGACTTGAAATTGGCCAGTTGGTTTTTTGACATTTGGAATTGAAAAAAGTTGGTTGTTTTCAGTTACTATGAATCTAGGAGCTGGTTATTTAATTGGCCCATGGAAAGGAAATTGGTTATTTTTTGTCTCTCAGGACTAAGGAGTAAGACATTTTGTTACTGAAAAGCTGGTTATTTTTTTGTCAGTTGGAACTAAGCTGCTTAATTTTTCACTTAGAACTAAGAAGCTGGTTGTTTTTTGTCACTTAATACTGAAAAGCTGGTTTTTAACACATGAACCTGAAATACTGGTTGTTTATTCCTTTGAACCTGAGAAGCTGTTTGTTTTATTCACTTGGACCTAGGAAGCCTTTTGTTTTATTCATTGAGACATTAGTAGTTAGTTGTATTTTGTCACTCGGAATGAACAGAGAGGCTGGTTGTGTATTGTCACTCGAACAGTGTCTGGTCATGTTTTTTCACTCGAACAGAGAGGCTGGTAGTGTTTTGTCACTCGGAACCGAGAGGCTGGTTGTGTTTTGTCACTCGAACCGAGAGTCTGGTTGTGTTTTGTCACTCGAACCGAGAGTCTGGTTGTGTTTTGTCACTCGAACCGAGAGAGTGGTTGTGTTTTGTCACTCGAACCGAGAGTCTGGTTGTGTTTTGTCACTCGAACCGAGAGGCTGGTTGTGTTTTGTCACTCGAACCGAGAGGCTGGTAGTGTTTTGTCACTCGAACCGAGAGGCTGGTTGTGTTTTGTCACTCGGAACCGAGAGGCTGGTTGTGTTTTGTCACTCGGAACCGAGAGGCTGGTTGTGTTTTGTCACTCGGAACCGAGAGGCTGGTTGTGTTTTGTTACTCGGAACCGAGAGGCTGGTTGTGTTTTGTCACTTGAACCGAGAGGCTGGTTGTGTTTTGTCACTTGAACCGAGAGGCTGGTTGTGTTTTGTCACTCGGAACCGAGAGTCTGGTTGTGTTTTGTCACTCGAACCGAGAGTCTGGTTGTGTTTTGTCACTCGAACCGAGAGTCTGGTTGTGTTTTGTCACTCGAACCGAGAGGCTGGTAGTGTTTTGTCACTCGAACCGAGAGGCTGGTAGTGTTTTGTCACTCGAACCGAGAGGCTGGTTGTGTTTTGTCACTCGGAACCGAGAGGCTGGTTGTGTTTTGTCACTCGGAACCGAGAGGCTGGTTGTGTTTTGTCACTCGGAACCGAGAGGCTGGTTGCGTTTTGTCACTCGAACTGAGAGGCTGGTTGTGTTTTGTCACTCGGAACCGAGAGGCTTGGTGTGTTTTGTCACTCGGAACCGAGAGGCTGGTTGTGTTTTGTCACTCGGAACCGAGAGGCTGGTTGTATTTTGTCACTCGGAACCGAGAGGCTGGTTGTGTTTTGTCACTTGGAACCGAGAGGCTGGTTGTGTTTTGTCACTCGAACTGAGAGGCTGGTTGTGTTTTGTCACTCGGAACCGAGAGGCTGGTTATGTTTTGTCAATCGGAACCGAAAGGCTGGTTGTGTTTTGTTACTTGGAACCGAGAAAGTTGGTTGTTTTTAGATGCTAGAACTGAGAACCAGTTTTATTATCACTTAGAATTGATAAGCTAGTTATTTTCTATCGCTTGGTATTGAGAAGCTGATGGCTTCATTTCACTTAAACCTAGGAAGCTTGTTATTTATTGTCCCTTGGGACTGAAAAGATTTTATCACTTGGAACAAAGAAGCTGTTTTTTGTTACTTGGAACTGAGAACTGAGAAGCTGGTGGTTGTCATTTGGACCGGAGAAAAGATACCTGTTGTCATTTTAATCTGAGATTTTTTTTTTTTTTTTTTTTACCCCAACTTCAGATGCTGGTCGTTTTATGTCACGTGGACGTATGTGGTGGTGGTTTGTCGTTTGAATGTTACAAGCTCGTTGTTCTTGTCACTTGGACATGCGAAGCTGACTGTATGTTGTCAACTGGGAGTGAATAGTTGGTTGTGTTTTTCACTTGGTATTGAAGAGGCGGTTTTTCACTTGGTATTGAAGAGGCGGTTTTTCACTTGGTATTGAAGAGGCGGTTTTTCACTTGGTATTGAAGAGGCGGTTTTTCACTTGGTATTGAAGAGGCGGTTTTTCACTTGGTATTGAAGAGGCGGTTTATCATTTGGTATTGAAGAGGTGGTTTTTCACTTGATATTGAAGAGGCGGTTTTTCACTTGATATTGAAGAGGCGGTTTTTCACTTGATATTGAAGAGGCGGTTTTTCACTTGATATTGAAGAGGCGGTTTTTCACTTGGTATTGAAGAGGCGGTTTTTCACTTGGTATTGAAGAGGCGGTTTTTCACTTAGCATTTGAAAGCTGGTTGTTTTTCCTTAGTTGAAACTGAAAAAGGTTGATTTGTCACTTAAAACTGAGAAGTTAGTTCTTTTTTTTAGGTTGAAACTGGAAAGCCGGTTATTTTAAGACACTGGAAATTGAGAAGTTGGCTGTTATGTTGTTACTTTGAACTAAAAATGGTTGCTTTTTGTCAATTGAAACTGACAAAATGGATTTTTTGTTCATATTAAACTGAGGAGCTGGTGGTTTTTTATCTGTTGAAACTAGATGATTTTTTGTTAAAACAAACTTATTGTTTTTTTGTCAATTTGAGAATGAGCAGCTGGTTGTTTTTGCATTTGGTTAGGTTGTGTTTTTTTCACTTTAAAATGAAAAGCTGGCTGTTTTTGGTCACTTAAGACTGAAAACCTTGTTGCTTTACGTCATTAACAACTGGGAACCTGGTCGCTTTTTTTTTTTCATTTTTTGTCATTAGAAACTGGGAGCCTGGTCGGTCACTTGGACCTGAATACTGGTAGTTTTTTTTGTTACTTGGACCTGAAAACTGGTGGTTTTTTTTGTCACTTGGACCTGAAAACTGGTGTTTTTTTTGTCACTTGGACCTGAAAACTGGTGGTTTTTTTTTGTCACTTGGACCTGAAAACTGGTGTTTTTTTTTGTCACTTGGACCTGAAAACTGGTGGTTTTTTTTGTCACTTGGACCTGAAAACTGGTGGGTTTTTTTTTGTCACTTGGACCTGAAAACTGGTGGGTTTTTTTGTCACATGGACCTGAAAACGGGTGGGTTTTTTTGTCACTTGGACCTGAAAAGGGATTTTTTTGTCACTTGAAAACTGGCGTTTTTTGTCACTTGGACATGAAACCTATTTTTCTTTGTCACTTGGACATGAAACCTGTTTTTCTTTGTCACTTGGACATGAAAACTGGTGTTTTTTTGTCCCTTGGACTTGAGAAGCTACTGATTTTTGTTATTAGAACATAAAAACTGGTGCTTTTTGTAACTTGGACCTGAAAACTGGTGTTTTTTGTCACTTGATCCTGAGAAGCTGGTGATTTTTGTCACATGGACATGAAAACTGGCATTTTTTGTCACTTGGACCTCAGAAGCTAGTTATGTTTTGTCACTTTGAATTAGAGCTGTTTTTTTTTTAACTTGATATTAAGAAGCTATCTTTTTCACTTGGTATTTAGGAGCTTGATGTTTATTTTGTTTTTATTTTAAACTGGCTAGATAACCAAGTGTGTTTTCGTTACATCAAACTGCGAGTAACTGTTCATTTTTTTTGTTAGTTGAACCTATAAAGCTGGTTGATTTTTGTCACTTGAAACTGAGGAACCGTATGTTTTTCGTTAATTGAAATTGAGATGTATGTTTTTTGTTAGTTCAAACTTAGAAGCTAGTTGTTTTTTGTACCTAGACACTGAGAAGCTGTTTTTTCTCCTTTTTTGGTCCCTTGAAACTGAAAAGCTTTTTCTTTTTTCACTAGAATCTGTGAAGCTGTTTGGTTTTTGTCAAACGGATTTTGAGCGAAGCGAAAAATCTATTTTTGGGCGAGATAGCCATGTCGACCTGATGGAAGGTTCCTTGAAGTAGCTTCCTAGGCTATATTTGACTATAGTGATATTCCCAGATAATTTACCTTAAGGTCTCCAGAATTCTAACTCCTGACGCGAATATCCTTAAAATTAGCTTTAAGGATATCGCATAATATCGGGACTTATATCTTAATACGACACACAGCAATCTTCACCCCGAATAGCGTTTTCGCTTCGAGTGGGAAAGTGGCAAAAATAGAAGGGGAGCAGTTATCAAGGTACCCTTCCACCGTTACTATTTGAGTATCTAGATGGCGCCATCGTCGCTGCCATGTTTACTCCTTATAGCATTGAGCAAGGTGCTACAGATACAGTAGTTTTGGGAGGGATCCTGCCAAAGCCTTTTCATAGAAAAGATTGCGGGTCCATCAGGACGACATGGCTGTCTCGCCCAAAAATAGATTTTTCGCTTCGCTCAAAATCCGTTTTTTGGGCTCAGGCCATGTCGTTCTGATGGAAAGTTACCAGAGCATTAATGTATCTGTGGATTTCCAAAAGTGCCTCAACCTCAAGACAATATTTCCTTGGTCGCTCAGACTTTAGAGACATATGACGTTACCGTTATACGTCATTACATCTAATCATGAACTATGTTAGTGCTTCCTGCCCCCTGCAAGGAAGAGTCATACCAGACTCGGGAAAAGTCTCGAGGTATGCATATCCCATATGAACAACCTATCAACAAAAGCATCCAGGTCTCACTGTATACCAAACCAGTCAAAGTTTGTATTCCAAATACGAACAAAGGTTTACATAAGCCACCATAGCATCCAAGGCATACAGGCTTAGTTGTATGCAACAACAGACAAGTTAGTATCCGTGTAGGAGCAAAGCACGCGTAGGCAGAGAAGGTTTGTATTCATGTAAGAACAAAGTTATTTCAATTTTTCTTATGTCAATATGCAGGTTATAAAGGAATAAATAAATAATGCTCAGACATATCTTTATTTAAGTTTGGGTCGAAATAAGATGCAAATATCAATCAATTATTTATTGGTAATCAATAAATAGTAATTCAACATACATTATATAGTATCACTGAAAATGTTAGTGAAAAACAAATAAACATAAAAATGCAGACAAGACCAGAAATAATTGTTTCACCTGAAAGGAAACGCTAATAAATGCCACCAAACTGAAAATTTAATAAATATTCTAATATTCATTTTTGTGAATGACTGTCTTTTCACACTGTGTAAAAAACACATGGCACAAGTGTTAACTCTGTTTCTTCACCTAGAGTAACTGGAACAGTCCATAGTGTCACCTTGGTGACACATAACTTTACGTGTTGCACTGTAAGGTGTCAACACGTACACCCTATACATAAGTCCCAATCAATTCACTGTTCCTTGCAGCGATAAGCGACAGGTTTTAGCACACTACCTGCCGCCACCACATACCTTTTCAACTCTTGCACTTGCTTCGCGTAGTGTTTGAAAAACACCCTGGATGACTTCCTTCCAGTATACGAGCGAAGACGCTCGAAATCCATGCATTGTAAGAAGTTCAATGACGAAGCAATTTTCCTAGGATCATGACCTGCGGGTGTATTGTCAGGATCCGCTCTGCGAATGAAGTAGGTGATCTTCGCCCTTAGTTGTTTTAGGGACAAGTTTGAGCCCGATGTTTCTCCTTAAAGAGCTGTCCTTCCCTGAAGTCTGAAGTTCTACGAAGATAGACCTATAGAGAGACTACTGGACACAGCGAGGCATCTTCCTTCAGAGGGCAGATTCTCCTGGGACCCCACCTTTTGGTAGGTAGCTCGTTCTTGGCGAGAAACGTTGGATCAGGAAAGATTCAGCTCTCCCGCTTCTGTGAACTGAATATGGCCTTCATCCCAAGAAAGGGCCACTATTTCACTAACTCTGGCCCCTGAGGCTAGAGCAAACAAGAATATAACTTTTTGAGTCAGAGAGCAGTCCTCATTGTTCACTGTTGAGGCAAAGTGTAGGACCTTATTCAAGAACCATGAGATGGGTTTCGGAGGTGCTGCAGGCCTTAGTCTAGCACAGGCCTTAGGGATCTTGTTAAAGATTTCATTGGATAAGTCTACTTGGAAGGGGTAAAGCAAAGGTCTAGTCAAGACAGATTTACATGTTGTTATCGTGTTGGCTGCTAAACTTTGTCCATGAAGGTGAATAAAGAAGGATAAACAGAAATCTGTTTATCTCTTTTGGTCTTCTTGCCTTGAAAAAAGCAACCCACTTCTTCCAAGACGACTCATATTGCCTTCTGGTAGATTTAGACTTATATTCTTCTAGGAAGTCTATACTGTCTTTCGAGATCCCAAACCTTTTCTTTACTGCTAAGGAGAGAAAATCATGAGATGAAGGTTTTGGGTTTTCTGTGATGAAGCGAAGACAGTCGACTTCTGTACTTGTTGAGTCAGAACTGGGTCCGGCAGAGGGACCAGCCTCAGCTGCAACTCCAATACCAGAGGGAACCAATTGCTCGTCAACCACTTGGGAGCCACTAGAGCTGCTGTTTCCTGAAAGGATCTCAGCTTGTTGAGAACCTTCAACAGAAGGTAGGATGGAGGGAATTGGTAAATCCCGGTCCATCTGTTCCAGTCGAGGGACATGGCGTCCATCGCTTCCGCTAGAGGGTCCTCGTATGGGGCCACATAACGAGGTAGTTTCTTGTTGTCTCTCGTCGCAAGAGGTCAATCCGCAGTTCTGGGACTTGACGTAAGATGAAAGAGAATGATCCTGCGTCTAGGGACCATTCTGACTCTATCGGCGTGAGCCTGGATAGAGCGTCCGCCGTCACATTGCTGAACCCTTGAAGGTGAACTGCTGATAAGTGCCATCTTTTCTTTTCCGCCACACGGAAGATGGCCAACATCCCTTGGTTGATTTGGGGTGATCTCGAACCTTGACGATTCCAACATCTCACTATCACCTCGCTGTCCAGAATCAGTCTTATGTAGACTGAATGGCGAGGGGACAATTTCTTCAGCGTGAGAAAGACTACCATGGCCTCCAGAATGTTGATGTGGAAGGTCTTGAATAGAGAGGACCAAGTTCCTTGGACTTTCCGTTGGTGAGAGTGACCTCCCCATCCTTCCTTTGATGCATCCGTGTGGATGATGACTGAAGGTAGAGGTGGTTGCAGAGGCACCGACCTCTTCAGGTTCTTGTCCTTTGACCATGGCTTGAGAAATGATCGTAGTCGAGTCGGTATTGGTCTTCTTAGATCTCTTCGAGCGCTTGATGTGTATCTTCTCCGGACTCCTGATGCATCCTTTAATTCTGCTCTTAGCACCGGGTCTGTCACTGATGCAAACTGAAGGGAGCCCAGCACTCTCTCCTGTTGGTGTCTTGATATCCTGTTGGATTTCAGTAATTTCTTGACAGATCCTGCTCTCTCTCTCCTCTTCTTTGATGGAATGGAGAGGCGGTGTGACTGTAAGTTCCAATGTATTCCAAGCCATTGGAACTCCTGAGCTGGAGATAGTCGAGACTTTTTGACGTTGATCTTGAATCCTAGATGTTCCAGGAATGGATCACTTTCTTGGATGCTTGCATGCATTCCGTCTCGGATGCTGCCCACACCAGCCAATCGTCCAGGTAGGCTACCACCTGGACACCTTCTAGGCGTAGTTGTTGAACGACTGCATCTGCAAGCTTTGTAAAGATCCTTGGGGCTATGTTTAGTCTGAAGGGCATGGCTCTGAAGACGTATTTCTTCTTCTGTAGCCTGAATCCTAGGTAGGAGGAGAGTTGGCGATTGATTGGAATATGCCAATAGGCATCTGCCATGTCTATGGAGACCGTGTATGCCCGTTTTGGCAGCAGGGTCCTTATGTGTTGAAGGGTCAGCATTCTGAACTTGTATTTTTCTATGAACTTGTTGAGTGGCGACAAGTCCAGAATGACACTGAGTTTGTCTGAGTACTTCTTGGGAACACAAAACAGCCTTCCTTGGAATTTGATGGACTTTGCCTTCCTTATCACCCATTTGCTCAAGAGTTCTCGGGTATATTCTTTCAGGACGGGGGTGGAGTGTTGGAAGAATTGAGGAAATGATGGTGAAGCTGTCTTCCAGCTCCAACCTAGTCCGTTCTTGATCAGCCTGTGGGCCCAGGGATCGAAGGTCCAGCGATCCCGAAATGATTGGAGTCTTCCTCCTACCGGAAGCATCTCATTGCTTCTGTTGACCAGAGGACTTGCCTCCTTGACCGCGCCCTCCCCTACCCCTCTTCCTATTGAGGGGCGTTTAGAGGAACCTCTATTTGATCCTCTACCTTTTGGGTGAAAGATAGTGGTCTGCCTCTCATAGGCGGGAGTAAAGGCTGGTGACTGGGTCACCATCTGCTGGGGTACCATCTGGTAGGTGGGTTGGGGTTGTGCCACCATCTGGGGCACTGCGGTCATGGGAAGTTGTTATTGTCTGGCGGGGCGAGAGAGCAACCTTGGCCTCTTTGTCTTCCTTTTCGGTTGGGGACCCTCATCCGGGGATGACTTCCTCTTAGACGACATGCCCTACTTTTGGAGAAGATTCCTGTTCTCCGTGGCAGCCTTGTCGACTATTTCCTTGACCATTTCACTCGGGAAGAGGTCCCTTCCCCAGATATTGGAAGATATCAACTTCCTGGGTTCGTGCTTCCCCGCAGCTGAAGCAAACACAAACTCCCTACATGCCCTTCTGGCCCTAACAAAGCCATATAGGTCCTTGACCAGCGTTGCCATGTGTGACTTGGCCACGACCATAAACATATCTGGGGTTCTATGGTCACTTGCCATTGTCTCCAAGGTAGTCTGGAGGGACATAGATGCGGCAAGTCTTTCCTTTGTCTCTTGCTCTCTCCGCAAGAGAAAATCAGACAACCTAGGGCGGTTTTCACTGAATTGATGTCCAGCAATATCCGCCTCCAACTTCCCGACTGAGAAGGTAAGGTGTATTTCCTTCCAGTCCTTGTGGTCAGTAGGCAGAGCTAGGGATAAGGGTCTACAGTTCTCAAGTGTAGGACAAGGATTCCCAGCTTCTACTGCCTTCATCACTGCCTTGAACCCTTTTTCCGCAAAGGGAAAGGCCAGTGTAGCTGGAGCAAGAAAGGAAGGGTGTTTCTTACTCAGGGCTGGCACTTTAGAGTTAGTGAAGTCCCTGTCTTTCAAACTGCTAGCCATTAAAGCTTGAGCTTTTCCATGGTCAAGAACTATGACCTCTTTCGGCTCTGTCTCCTCTTTAGACACAGGTTCAGCCTTCAGACGGACGAAGCAGTCTGGATAAGACTCAAAGTTGGGCCAAAAGTCAACGTCTTCGATGAAGACGGCTCCCAGCTTCCCTGAATTAAAAATCTTCCCGTTTGTGATTGGCATGTACTCTGCATGCCTCCACGGGTTTACATCCGAACATGAAGGAAGCTATTTCACGTTGCTCTTATGAGACCCGCGGGACGCTGCGAGCTGATGTATCTCCTTCCTCAATGCAGCTTCCCTTTCTTCACTCTTCTTCTGAAATCTCTCCATCATTGACATGAGGGTAGACAGGGTATTCCCCATTTCATCAGATGGAAGAGCAGAGGACGTAGAGGGCACTGGTTCTGTGGCTGGAACCGATGAAACGGACACCGATTCGACTTCGTCCTCTTCCGTTTCAGGAGCCAAGGTAGACTCCTCTTCCTAACCTAACGCAAGAAGGTCCTTCTCGGTGTCTTCTGACACCTCTGACATCCTCTCATCTAGATGGATGTCCTTCATTGCATCCGAGACATCCGTATCTACGGAAATCTGACGCAAGGGATCTCAGGGTGAGGCTGTAGTATGACTGCATCCGCAGATGCCTTAGGGAATAGATAAGCCCGCATCCGCTCATTCGGAAGGTAAGGCCCCGGGGCGTTCTTCTGGAAGCCACGGACCCATCTACGCACCTTACTCTGTGCTGCATCCCTTGACTCCGTTGTCTTGGGGTCATCAAAGGCTTCAGTAACCAAGGCTTTGCATACATTACATACCGGGGGTCCCAGTACTTGAAAGTTACCTTGGTGATGGATCAGAGGGAGTGCGCCCTGCACTCCTCATGGCCGCAGAAGTCCTTGCTCCTGACAGTACAATGTAAGATCAAATACTCAACTCTCCAGAGGCAGAAGGGGCTGGAGATTGCATGATAAATCCAAAATAATCCAAAGTAACGAGAGAGCAACCGGGAAAATCACCGAGCGAGATCACTACAGATAAAGGAATAAATATGGCGGCGACGATGGCGCCATCTAGATACTCAAATAGTAACGGAGGAAGGGTACCTTGATAACGGCTCCCCTTCTATTTTTGCCTCTTTCCCCCTCGAAGCGAAAACGCTATTCGGGGTGAAGATTGCTATGTGTCGTATCAAGATATATGTCCCCTGATATTATGCAATATCCTTAAAGGAAACTTTAAGGATATTCGTGCCATGAGTTAGAATTCTGGAGACCTTAAGGTAAATTCTCTGGGAATATCACTGTAATCAACTATACCCTAGGAAGCTACTTAAAGGAACCTTCCATCAGGACGACATGGCCTGAGCCCAAGAAGACCGAGTAGCTATTTTTTGTTTTAATTAAAACTGAGGAGCTGGTTGCTTTTTGTTAATTGAAGCTGAAAATCTGCTCTCTATTTTTTAGTTGAAACCGAGGTTTTTTTTTTTTTCTCACTTGAAACTGAAAAGCAGTTTTTTTTTCACTAAATCTGTGGAGCTGGTTTTTGTCAGTTGAAACAGAGTAGCTATTTTTTTTCTTTTTTTCTTATTGAAACTGAGGAGCTGGTTGTTTTTTGTTAGTTGAAGCTAAGAATCTGCTTTTTGTTGAAACCAAGGTTTTTTTTTTCTTTTTTGTCACTTGAAACTGAAAAGCTAGTCATTTTTAATTACTGGGAATTGAGAAGATGATTATTTATTGGCCGTTGAAACTGAAAAAATTGAAAACAATTTTGCTTTTTGGTCACTCAGAACTAAGGAGCAGGTTTGTTTTGTTACTTAGAACTGAGATGTTGGTTGTATTAGTGAAAAGTTGGTTGTATATTGTCAACTAAGAGTGAAAAGCTGGTTGTATAATGTAACCTGGGAGTGAAAAGTTGGTTGTATATTGTCAACTGAGAGTGAAAAGCTGGTTATATATTGTAACCTGGGAGTGAGAAGTTGGTTGTATATTGTCAACTGGGAGTGAAAAGCTGGTTATATGCTGTCAACTGGGAGTGAGAAGCTGGTTGTATGTTGTCAACTGAGAGTGAGAAGCTGGTTGTATGTTGTCAACTGAGAGTGAGAAGCTGGTTGTATGATGTCAACTGGAAGTGAGAAGCTGGTTGTATATTGTCAAATGGTAGTGAAACATTGGTTGTATATTGTCAACTGGTGGTGAAAAGTTGGTTGAATATCGTAAACTGGTGGTGAAAAGTTTGTTGTATGCTGTCAACTGGGATTGAAAAACTGGTTGTATGCTGTTAACTGGGAGTGAGAAGCTGGTTGTATGCTGTTAACTGGGAGTGAGAAGCTGGTTGTATGCTGTCAACTGGGAGTGAGAAGCTGGTAGTATGATGTCAACTGGGAAGGAGAAGCTGGTTGTATGATGTCAAATAGGAGTGAGAAGCTGGTTATATATTGTCAACTGGGAGTGAGAAGCTGGTCTGTCAACTGGGAGTGAGAAGCTGGTCTGTCAACTGGGAGTGAGAAGCTGGTTGTATGCTGTCAACTAGGTGTGAGAAGCTGGTTGTATGCTGTCAGCTGGGAGTGAGAAGCTGGTTGCATGATGTCAACTTGGAGTGAGAAGCTGGTTGCATGATGTCAACTTGGAGTGAGAAGCTGGTTGTATGACGTCAACTGGGAGTGAGAAGATGGTTGTATAATGTCAAATGGAAGTGAGAAGCTGGTTGTATATTGTCAACTGGGAGTGAGAAGCTGG
This sequence comes from Palaemon carinicauda, assembly GCF_036898095.1. Taxonomy (NCBI): domain Eukaryota; kingdom Metazoa; phylum Arthropoda; class Malacostraca; order Decapoda; family Palaemonidae; genus Palaemon; species Palaemon carinicauda. The sequence goes on from NC_090734.1 coordinate 140,392,400, forward strand.
TTGTATGCTGACAACTGGGAGTGAGAAGCTGGTTGTATGCTTTCAACTGGGAGTGAGAAGCTGGTTGTATGCTTTCAACTGGGAGTGAGAAGCTGGTTGTATGCTTTCAACTGGGAGTGAGAAGCTGGTTGTATGCTTTCAACTGGGAGTGAGAAGCTGGTTGCATGCTTTCACCTGGGAGTGAGAAGCTGGTTGTATGCTTTCAACTGGGAGTGAGAAGCTGGTTGTATGCTTTCAACTGGGAGTGAGAAGCTGGTTGTATGCTTTCAACTGGGAGTGAGAAGCTGGTTGTAGCCTTTCAGCTGGGAGTGAGATGCTGGTTGTAGCCTTTCAGCTGGGAGTGAGAAGCTGGTTGTAGCCTTTCAGCTGGGAGTGAGAAGCTGGTTGTAGCCTTTCAGCTGGGAGTGAGAAGCTGGTTGTAGCCTTTCAGCTGGGAGTGAGAAGCTGGTTGTAGCCTTTCAGCTGGGAGTGAGAAGCTGGTTGTAGCCTTTCAGCTGGGAGTGAGAAGCTGGTTGTAGCCTTTCAGCTGGGAGTGAGAAGCTGGTTTTATGCTTTCAACTGGGAGTGAGAAGCTGGTTTTATGCTTTCAACTGGGAGTGAGAAGCTGGTTTTATGCTTTCAACTGGGAGTGAAATGATGGTTTTATGCTTTCAACTGGGAGCGAGAAGCTGGTTGTATGCTTTCAACTGGGAGTGAGAAGTTGGTTGTATGCCTTCAACTGGGAGTGAGAAGCTGGTTGTATGCTTTCAACTGGGAGTGAGAAGCTGGTTGTATGCTTTCAGCTGAGAGTGAGAAGCTGGTTGTATGCTGTCAACTGAGAGTGAGAAGCTGGTTGTATGCTTTCAACTGTTAGTGAGAAGCTGGTTGTATGCTTTCAACTGAGAGTGAGAAGCTGGTTGTATGCTTTCAACTGAGAGTGAGAAGCTGGTTGTATGCTTTCAACTGAGAGTGAGAATCTGGTTGTATTCTTTCAGCTGAGAGTGAGAAGCTAGTTGTATGCTGTCAACTAGGAGTGAAAAGTTGGTTGTATGCTGTCCACTAGGAATGAGAAGCTGGTTGTATGCTTTCAACTGGGAGTGAGAAGCTGGTTATATGATTGCAACTGGGATTGAGAAGCTGGTTGTATGATTTTAACTGGGAGTGAGAAGCTGGTTGTATGCTTTGAACTGGGAGTGAGAGGCTGGTTGTCTACTTTCAACTGAGAGTGAGAAGCTGGTTGTATGCTTTCAACTGAGAGTGAGAAGCTGGTTGTATATTGTCAACTGGGAGTGAGCAGCTGGTTGTATGCTGTCAACTGGGAGTGAGAAGCTGGTTGTATGCTGTCAACTGGGAGTGAGAAGCTGATTGTATGCTGTCAACTGGGAGTGAGAAGCTGGTTGTATGCTTTCAACTGGGAGTGAAAAGCTGGTTGTATGCTTTCAACTGGGAGTGAGAAGCAGGTTGAATGCTTTCAACTGGGAGTGAAAAGCTGGTTGAATGCTTTCAACTGGGAGTGAGAAGCTGGTTGTATGCTGTCAACTGGGAGTGAGAAGCTGGTTTTATGTTGTCAACTGGGAGTGAAAAGCTGGTTGAATGCTTTCAACTGGGAGTGAGAAGCTGGTTGTATGCTGTCAACTGGGAGTGAGAAGCTGGTTGTATGCTTTCAACTAGGAGTGAGAAGCTGGTTGTATGCTGTCAACTGGGAGTGAGAAGCTGGTTGTATGCTGTCAACTGGGAGTGAGAAGCTGGTTGTATGCTGTCAACTGGGAGTTAGAAGCTGGTTGTATGCTGTCAACTGGGAGTGAGAAGCTGGTTGTATGCTGTCAACTGGGAGTGAAAAGCAGGTTGAATGCTTTCAACTGGGAGTGAAAAGCTGGTTGAATGCTTTCAACTGGGAGTGAGAAGCTGGTTGTATGCTGTCAACTGGGAGTGAGAAGCTGGTTTTATGTTGTCAACTGGGAGTGAGAAGCTGGTTGTATGCTTTCAACTGGGAGTGAAAAGCTGGTTGAATGCTTTCAACTGGGAGTGAGAAGCTGGTTGTATGACGTCAACTGGGAGTGAGAAGCAGGTTGTATGCTTTGAACTGGGAGTGAGAAGCTGGTTGTATGCTTTGAACTGGGAGTGAGAAGCTGGTTGTATGCTTTCAACTGGGAGTGAGAAGCTGGTTGTATGCTGTCAACTGGGAGTGAGAAGCTGGTTGTATGCTGTCAACTGGGAGTGAGAAGCTGGTTGTATGCTGTCAACTGGGAGTGAAAAGCTGGTTGTAGCCTTTCAACTGGGAGTGAGAAGCAGGTTGAATGCTTTCAACTGGGAGTGAAAAGCTGGTTGAATGCTTTCAACTGGGAGTGAGAAGCTGGTTGTATGCTGTCAACTGGGAGTGAGAAGCAGGTTGAATGCTTTCAACTGGGAGTGAAAAGCTGGTTGTATGCTGTCAACTGGGAGTGAGAAGCTGGTTGTATGCTGTCAACTGGGAGTGAGAAGCTGGTTGTATGCTGTCAACTGGGAGTGAGAAGCTGGTTGTATGCTTTCAACTGGGAGTGAGAAGCAGGTTGTTTGGGGTTATTGGAAACTAGTAAGTTTCAACTGAGAAGCTGGTTTCCTTTGTCAACTAGAACTGAGTGACTGGTAGATTTTTGTTACTTTACATTGAGAAACTGGTTGTTTCTTGTCATTTGAAACCGTAAATCTAGGTTTCTTTTGTAAATTCTAAACTGTGAAAAAACTGGTTTCTATTGTTTTTAAACTGAGAAGCTGGTGTCTTGTCACATAAAACTCAGAATCTGGTTGTTTTTTGTGACTTTAAATTGAGAAGCTGGTAGTTTTTTATCATTAAAAAATAAGAAGCTGGTTTTTTGTCACTTGAACCCTATAAGCTGGTTTTTTGTCACTTGAAACCTATAAGCTGGTTTTTTTGTCACTTGAAACCTATAAGCTGGTTATTTGTTGTTACTTGTAATTCAAAGCTATTTTGTGTCACTGGAAATGGAGAAGCTATTTTCTTTATTAAATGGAAAAGCTCATTGGGTTTTTGACATGCAAAGAATTTGTTTTTATTCATCAAACTGAGATGCTGGTGTTTTTTTTTTTTTTTTTTTTTTAATTGAGATGCTGGTATTTTATTGTTGTTAAATTGAGAAACTGATAATTTTATATATTGAGAAGTGAATAGGTTTATGTCAAAATGAGAAGCTAGTAATTTTGTCAAATTGAAAAGCTACTTTTTTTTTTTTATCCAAATGAGAAGCTATGTTTTTTCGTACTGAGAAAGTGATGTTATTTCGTCAAAGTGAGAAGCTAGGGTTTTTAAACTGGGGTGGTGGCTTTTTTTTTTTTTTTTTTTTTTTTTTTTTTGTCAAACTGAGAAGCTGGTTGTTTTAGTCAAGCTGGGAAGCTTGGTTTTTTTTTTTTTTAATCTAGTAATTTTGATCTGAAAAGCTGGTGCTGTACTTTGTCGATCAGGGTAACTCGTGATTTTCTTTGTTAAACTGGAAACTGGTGGGGTTGGTGGTCTTTGTAAAACTAAGAAGCTGGTTGTTTTTGTCAAGCTGGGAAGCTTTTTTTTTTTTTTTTTTTTTTTTTTTTTTTTTTTTTTTTTTTTTTTAAAGCTGGTAAATATTTTTAATCTGAAAAGCTGGTGGTTTTCTTTGTCGATCTGGGAAACTCGTGATTTTCTTTGTTTAACTGGAAACTGGTGGGGTTGGTGGTCTTTGTAAAACTAAGAAGCTGGTTGTTTTTGTCAAGCTGGGAAGCTTTTTTTTTTTTTTTTTTTTTTTTTTTTTTTTTTTTTTTTTTTTTTTTTTAAAGCTGGTAAATATTTTTAATCTGAAAAGCTGGTGGTTTTCTTTGTCGATCTGGGAAACTCGTGATTTTCTTTGTTTAACTGGAAACTGGTGGGGTTGGGGGTCTTTGTAAAACTAAGAAGCTGGTTGTTTTTGTCAAGCTGGGAAGCTTGTTTTTTTTTAAGCTGGTAATAATTTTAATCTGAAAAGCTGGTGCTTTTTTTTGTCGATCAGAGTAACTCAGGATTTTCTTTGTTAAACTGGAAACTGGTGGGGTTGGTGGTCTTTGTAAAACTAAGAAGCTGGTTGTTTTTGTCAAGCTGGGAAGCTTTTTTTTTTTCTTTTTCTTTTTCTTTTTTAAATCTGGTAATAGTTTTAATCTGAAAAGCTGGTGGTTTTCTTTGTCGATCTGGGAAACTCGTGATTTTCTTTGTTGAAATGGAAACGGGGAGGGGGGGTGTTCCTTATAAAACTGAGAAGCTGGTTGTTTTTGTCAAGATGGGAAGCTTAATTTTGTAAAGCTGGTAATAGTTTTAATCTGAAAAGCTGGTGCTTTTCTTTGTCGATCAGGGTAGCTCGTGATTTTCTTTGTTAAACTGGTGGGATGGGGGGTGGTCTTTGTAAAACTAAGAAGCTGGTTGTTTTTGTCAAGCTGGGAATTATTTTTTCTTTTAAATCTGGTAATAGTTCTAATCTGAAAAGCTAGTGCCTTTCTTTGGCGATCTGGGAAACTCGTGATTTTCTTTGTTAAAATTGAAAAAAAAGGGGGTGGGGGGGTTGGGCTGGTGTTCCTCATAAAACTGAGAAGCTGGTTGTTTTTGTCAAGCTGGGAAGCTTGTTTTTTTTTAGCTGGTAATAATTTTAATCTGAAAAGCTGGTGCTTTTTTTATTGTCGATCAGGGTAACTCAGGATTTTCTTTGTTAAACTGGAAACTGGTGGGGTGGGGGGTGGTCTTTGTAAAACTAAGAAGCTGGTTGTTTTTGTCAAGCTGGGAAGCTTGTTTTTATTAAGCTAGTAATAGTTTTAATCTGATAAGCTGGTGCTTTTCTTTGTCGATCTGGGAAAGTAGTGATTTTCTTTGTTAAACTGGAAACTGGTGGGTGGCAGTTTTGCAAAACTGAAAAGCTGGTTGTTTTTGTCAATTTTTTTTTTCTAAAGCTGTTAATAGTTTTAATCTGGTTTTCTTTGTTGATCTGGGAAACTCTTGATTTTCTTCATTAAACTGGAAACTCATGATTTTCTTTGTTAAACTGGAAACTCATGATTTTCTTTGTTAAACTGGAAACTCATGATTTTCTTTGTTAAAGTGGAAACTCATGATTTTCTTTGTTAAACTGGAAACTCATTATTTTCTTTGTTAAACTGGAAACTGGTGAGGAGGTGGTTCTATGTAAACTGATTATCTGCTGGTTTTTGGTCACTCAGAAGTGAAAAAGTTGTGGCACTGGTTCAACCGAGCTAATTTTTCTTCAAACTTTGAAGCTCGCATTTTTCAAACTTCAATGCTGGTTGTTTATTGTCACCCTGAATTGAAAAGCTGTCAATTTTCTGTCTCTTGGAACTGAAAAGGTGTTTTCGTCACTCGGAACTAGGAAGTTGGATTTTTTTATCACTTGTACCTGAGAAGCTGATGTTTTTTTGTCACTTGGATCTGAGAAGCTGATGTTTTTTGTCACTTGGATCTGAGAAGCTGATGTTTTTTGTCACTTGGATCTGAGAAGCTAATGTTTTTTGTCACTTGGATCTGAGAAGCTAATGTTTTTTGTCACTTGGATCTGAGAAGCTAATGTTTTTTGTCACTTGGATCTGAGACGCTAATGTTTTTTGTCACTTGGATCTGAGAAGCTCATGTTTTTTTGTTACTTGGACATGAGAAGCTCATGTTTTTTTGTTACTTAGACATGAGACGCTCGTGTTTTTTTATTTTGGTCACTTGGACCTGAGAAGTTGTTTTTTATCACTTGGACCCGAGAAGCTGTTGTTTGTCACTTGAACCCAAGAAGGTGGTTATCTTGTGTCACTTGGACTTTAGAGGCTGGTTGATTTTTATCAATTGGAACTAAAGCAGCTGGTGGTTGTTTGATTTGGTATTGAAAAGCTGTTTTTTTTTTTTTCACTTGATATCTAGGAATGATGATATTTAGTTAAATGAGTTGGGCGTTTTTGTCAGTTCAAACCGAGAAAAGAAGCAAGTGTTTTTTTCCCTTCAAACTAGGAGTAGGCCTAGCTGTTTATTTTTTGTTAGTTATCCTTTGAAGCTAATGTATTTTTGTCACTTGAAACTGAGACTTTTTTTTTTTTTTTTTTTTTTTTTTTTTTTTTTTTTTTTTTTTTTTTTAGTTGAAACTGAAAAACTGTGTCTTCAGTTTGTTGAAACTGAGAAGCCAGTTAATTTTTGTCATTTGAATCTGGTTCTTTTTGTAACTTGAAACTGAGAAGCGTTTTTTATTTTGTCAACTGAAACTGAGAAGCCAGTTTTTTTTTTGTTAGATGAAACCGAGGAGCTGCTTTTTTGTTATTTGAAACCGAGAAGCTGCTTTTTTTTTTTAGTTGAAACTAAGAAGCTTGTTGTCTTTTGTCACTTGAAACTGAGGTGGTTGTGTGTATCACTTAAAACCGAGTTAATTTTCATACTAAGAAGCTGGTTGTGTAGCTTATTTGTCATACCGAAATTTTCTTTTTTTGTCAAAGTGAGTATAGGAAATGTGCGTAATTATCTTATAGTGGGGAATACAAGCCATCTGTCGAACTCGTGACATTTATCCCATCAAACAGCCCCTCAAAAAAAAGCCTGGTCTTGGTCTCCAGTTGTCTTCCTACCTAGCAGCCCATCAAAGTTATTCCTAGATAAAGGCCACTGGCATTTTCCTTACCAAGTAGCCCTCAAATATTTGTCATTCAGTTGCACCTATTCCAAGGGCCCCACTCAATAATAGTCCTGAGGTGTTACTAGCATTTCTCCACTATATTTCCTTACATTTTTATTTCTGTTAGAGGTCTAATGGCTCCTTCCCAATAAGGGCTTACGTAAGAGTCATTTAGGGGATAAGCTACTATATTGACATTTTGCTAATGTGGCCCTTTAAAAATATGCCTAGGTAGGGACTTGTATTTCATTACATTATATGGTACACTATCGCAAGTAGTCCAGGGCAAGGTCACTTATTTTCTGCTCTATTTGGCCTTTGGGTGTAGGACTCTGAAGCAACTTTGAGGTTATCACCAAATGGGTCTTTAGAATTATTTCTGGTCAGGGGTTACTGATATTTTCCTTACCAAGTAACCCTTAGGGAATCTCTGCTTCCTCCCCCACCAACTCATAATCGTCCTGAGTAGAGGTTACTAACTTTTACACTACCATATAGCCTTTCAAAAGTCGTTCAAGCTAAGGGGTTTGTGCATTTCTACCTCTAAATGCCTCTTCTAAAATGATCATGACCCCATCTATGGTTCCTACAAAATATTTTTTAACTCTCGGCCTCCTTGTTCTATGTCTAGAGATACCTGAAGAGTAAGTAGTCCTAGGCGCAGGCTGCTGTCGGTTCTTCTGGAGAGTATGCCTACCGTAAAACTAATACCTAGAAAAAGACTTTCTGAACACAAGTTCTTGGCCTCTTCTACAACTAGTGTTTCCTCAAAATAAATCTTATAGCTGACATTTATGCCACCATTTGGCCCTTCAAAATCAGGCATAGGTAGGGCCTCCAAGCCCTTTCTCCACCAAGTCCCCCCCCCCCCTCAAATACAGTCCTAGACATAGTTACTGACAATTTCCCTACCATTTTGGTTTACAAAAGTATTCTTGAATGGTTTCTCCCTATCAAAGGTCCTATCAGAATTGATATGGGTTACTGGCTTTTCCTCATGTTTTCAAATCTTTCTTTAAAAGTAGTTCTTGGCATGGATACTACGTAATTGAGGTTAGCGATTAGGAGAGTCTGTGGCGATTCCGTATTTTGAGTAAAATACCAACCAACATTTAGGTATGAGTTTGACAGTTGAGAGAGAAACAGTGTTAGAGCCATCCCTGAGAGAGAAACAGTGTTAGAGCCATCCCTAACATGTACCTTGTAGAGCAATTGTTTATAGATGTCTAGTAAACTTTTTGTTAATTAACTTGACAAGGAATAACAATAATAATTATATATTTTCTACTTTTGGGATTGTGTATCTTGAACAGAGCTAACACTTAGGCTGCGTCAGCTAGTAAATAGGAAGATGGAAACGTGAAAAGAGAAAGAAAAATAAATAGAACCTTAGGAAGAATGTTCTGATCTAACGTTAATTTTGACTTTTAATATGTCAGGAATTTCGGAATAAGTTATTTTGATTAAGATAATCCAGGAACAAAATTACACCGTTAATGCTGTGTGTACAGATTTGCAAGACTTCGTCTATTTTTACTTTACTAGGAACCGTTCTGTTATTTCGTCTTAGGCACTTAACAATTCTGGTTACATACTTCAGATAAATCAATAACAATATTTTATTTTTTGTACTTGGAGAAAGTGTTATTTTTGGGTTAGATTTATGCTTTTAAAAGTTTAATTACCCAAAGGTTGCCCTGTCGAATATTTAGTTCTTTCATTCGACTTTCAAGGAGTGGGGATGAAGCATATTGAGAGATATTGTTTGCTTTATAATGATCATGTATGTCTTGTGTTTCCATAGCTTTCCATTCATTAAGTTCATGTTCGTGAGTGGTCATGACTTTGTATACATTGCTTAATAGCAGTGTTTTTGATACCATATGAAATTTGCTTTTCCGAATGATTTAGTGATAAGAATAGGTCTACATATAATTTATTCACTTATAATTACTTTTTCAGAATTTCAAGAAGGTGGATGTGAATTTAAATCACTGACCTAAAAAGATGGAGGATGGAAAAGATTTCCATGGTGGAAATGTGCAATACATAAATGAAAGGAGCAGAGAAGACTAAAAAGGTGAATGCAATGTTTTATTTGAACAACAACCATTCTTATAACAATCATCCTTTATTGTACATATAATTCTATGGCTGCTGCTTCAACATCATGTAAAGAAGCCTCAATCTTCAGCTTGAGTCGTCAAGGGGCCTTGAATACGTGTGTTGCCTTAGCGTGCTACATAGGCACGCAACGGCGAAATAAGTGGATGAAGCAGAGTTACACCCCAGTGATCTTCGGTTCAGCAAGCACCCGAAGTAGAAGTCCGGTCCAGCAATTTTCGTCTCGGCAATAAGCTGCAGTACAAGTGGTCCATGTCTTAGCCCGAAGACGAAGTACAAGTCTACGAGAT
>NC_090734.1:140401462-140416462 GCF_036898095.1 Palaemon carinicauda
TCTATTATGTTTGATAATTTGTGTTAACCATCTAATCATTATCTACCACCATAAAACATTTTATTTCTCTTCCGGCTCATTTTATATTTGCAGTCGACAGTCTTTCCTAACAGGGATTTACTCAGTAGCCTAACAACAATGGGAATGAAGGAAAGAAGGCAAGAAGGAAGGGCGGGGGGGGGGGGGGGTTGGAGTACTAGGATAGCCATAGGTGTAAACACCCAAGGAGGGTTGGGGGAACCTCTGCGTCACAGTTACGTGATTAAGTAACACTTCTTCGAAACGCTCTGAAGGAAGGGAAGAAGTTCCTCTTTTTTTCTAAGAGTAAACGGGTTAATTAAGCACATCTGTCAATTCATTGTACCACCAAAAATTAGGTCAATGTTTGAAACATTCATTGCTGTTGTTTCATGGAAATTCATAAGCCGGTTTGTTAGATATTTTGGAAAAACACTATTACACGGCCTCTTGAAACGATAGTAGTCGCTATAATGGTATAGTCTTGCAGAATAATATAATTCTATAGCTTATATATGAAGGGTCTAATTTAATCTTGTAGCTGTTCTTGAACTATTTTATTTTTCTTGTTTATTTCCTTATCTCATTTCCTCACTAGGCTATTTTTCCCTGTGGGAGCCCTTGGGCTTACAGCATCTTGCTTTTCCAACTAGGGTTATAGCTTGGCTTGTAATAATAATAATAATAATAAAGATTTTTCCTGTCTGTTTATTTAATACTGATAAATAGTACTGATAAATAAACAGAATATGTAAAGAATTATGCTTAGAAACTCTTAGAATATAACTTAACAATAAATGTAATGGTATACCATCAATGAATCTCGAGTCATAAAAATTTTACCCTCTTAAATTCATGCAAACAAAAAACATATTGAATAGAAAATATCATATGTGCATTACAAATGAAACGTTTATGGTATAAAGGAAACCAATATATGGTACAAAAAAAGAAAAGAAAAACAAAACAAAACACCGATGTGTGTTCAGTGGAAACATTAAATAGGCCGATATTACGATTAGGATTATTAAAGCACAGGGTTAGACCCAAGACCTATCTGTAGGTCTTGGTTAGACCATACCGTCATTACTGCGCATATTTGTGACGCCATTAAAACAGAAAAGCAAAACAAGGAATTTAAGGGTCACTATGTGAAGTGCTTGCTCACATCCATTCTCTCTGTGAAAGAAATCCCAGTTAATTCCCCAGGCACTAGTGTCTACCACGGTGAAAATAGTTATTTCGTTTTTTTTTTCTTTTACTTTATCCATATTCTATAAGCCTTAACTATCATCAGCAACCCAAATCATTCAACATTAAAACAAGATAAGAAAATTCTGTTTAAATTTCGTTCTGTATAATGAAAGTACATATGCAAACAAGAGAAGAAGTAAAACTTTTCAAATCTTTATAATGAAACTGGCTTTTTATCAGTTTTGTATATTTCCTCTTTTGACTTCAATCAGAAGCAATGTTTTTTGTTTAGGACAAGAGAAAAGAGACACCAGACAAATAGGGGAATAACTTAGCTGGGTAAATTCGCAAAGTGATATATGCAAAAAATTAAACTTTAGATATCTTTGCCAGGTTTCAGTGACTTCTCTCCAGGGTAGCAAATAGAAAGGTCTGCTTCCATTGTAATTGTTCGGTGGTTCCTTTCCTCTTGGTAAGCAGCTTTTCTGGGAGAAGGTCGCTCCATAATCAAACCATTGTTCTCTACTCTTGGGTAGTGCTATAGCCTCTGTAACATGGCCTTCCACTGTGTTGGATTAGGGTTCTCTTGCTTGAGGGTACACTCGGGCACGTTTATCTCTTATTGATCTTCCTCTTGTTTTGTTAAAGTTTTTATAGGTTATATAGGAGATATTTATTTTAATGTTATTTTCTTGTTATTTTTAAGTTTTTATAGTATATTTATGATTGAAAAAAAAAAATATTATTTTTCCTAAACTTCTCATGTATTTTTTCCTTATTTCCTATCCTCAAAGGGATATTTTCTCTGTTGCAGCCCTTGGGCTTATAGCTTCCTGCTTTTCCAACTAGGATTGTAGCTTAGTAAGTAAGTAAGTAAGTAAGTAATAATAATAATAATAATAATAATAATAATAATAATAATAATAATCAGTGGTTACTTTCCTCTTGGTAAGGGTGGGAGAGACTCTTTAGCTATGGTAAAGCAGCTCTTCTAGGAGAAAGACACTCCAAAATCCAACCTTTGTTCTCTAGTCTTGGATAGTGCCATACCCTCTGTACCATGGTCTTTCACTGTCTTGGGGTAGAATTCTCTTGCTTGAGTGTACACTCAAGCACACTATTCTATCTTATTTTTCTTCCTCTTGTTTTTTTTTTTTTAAGTTTTTATAGTTTATATATGAAAGATTTACTTCGGTGTTGTTGCTGTTCTTAAAAGTTTATTTGGTTGTTAATTACTTCTCTTGTAGTTCCCTTACTTCCTTTCCTCAATGGGCCATTTTCCCTGTTGGAGCCCTTGGGCTTATAGCATCCTACTTTTCCAACTAGGATTGTAGCTAAGTAAGTAAGTAAGTAAGTAAGTAAGTAAGTAATAATAATTATTACTTATTATTATTATTATTATTATTATTATTATTATTATTATTATTATTATAATAATAATAATAATAATAATAATAATAATAATAATAATAATAATAATAATAATAATAATAATAATAATAATAATAATAATAATAATAATAATAATAAATGATCATCAGAACGTCAGCCGGGGAAACCAGACTTCCCACTGTGGGGCCCAACCACAGCAGTGATCTCCCCAGTAAACAGCTTAAACTCATGGTCCCGGGCTGGGATCGATCTCCTGGCATGCGAATGCTAGGCAAACACGTCACCACTGTACTATCCAGGAGGCCATTCAGTGCCCAGACGCAATTTTGTGAAGTAAAAGAGGCTGGGCAGAAGCACGGAAGCGGGAGCAGAGGTAAAGGCGAAAGTCATAAAGGGGGTGCAGCTATGCAAAGACCTTAAAATAGCTACAGTGCACCATTTTAAGTACACTGAAGGTACTAGGGAAGACAGAGGCTAGTTTGAAATTCAGGTAAGAAAATATATCCTCTTAATACAATATTAGACAACGAATTAAGAACTACAGTATACAAATATTTCTAACGATATTATTATTATTATTATTATTATTATTATTATTATTATTATTACTTGCTAAGCTACAACCCTAGTTGGAAAAGCAGGATGCTATAAGCCCAGGGGGTCCAACAGGGAAAATAGCCCAGTGAGGAAAGGAAACAAGGAAAATTAAAATATTTTAAGAACAATAACATTTAAATAAATATTTCCTAAATAAACTATAAAAACTTTGACAAAACAAAAGAGAAATAAGATAGAATAGTGTGCCCGAGTGTACCCTCAAGCAAGAGAACTCTAACCCATGACAGTGGAAGACAATGGTATAGAGGCTATGGCACTACCCAAGACTAGAGAAATATGGTTTGATTTTGGAATGTCCTTCTCCTAGTAGAGAGGTATTATTATTATTATTATTATTATTGTTGTTGTTGTTGTTGTTGTTGTTAACATTAATAATAATATTAATATTAATATTAATATTTATATTAATTCTAATATCAATAATAATATCAATATTATTAATATTGATTATTAATACCAATATTAATATTATTACTATTAATATGAATATTAATTTTACTAACATTAATATTATTAATATTAATATCAATGTTAATATTATTGATATTAACATTAATGTTAATACTATTATTAATATTAATAACATGAATATTAATATAATTATTAATATGAATATTAATATTAATATTATTATTAATATGAATATTAATATTATTATCATTAATATGAATATTAATATTATTTAGACTAATATGAATATTAATATCATTAATATTAATATGAATATTATTATTATTATAATTATTATGTTATCATTGTTATATTAATGTTAATATTAACATTAATATAATTAAAGTTAGAACTTTTAAAGTTCCACGGATTCAACTCCCAGATTAAGAAAATCATCCCACAATCTGGTCACAGCGGGAATAAAACTTATTGAATACTGTATAGTATTTAATATTGAAAATCTGATTGGACTAAATTTCAAAATTAACTTTAAAGATATCTATATTTTACCTGAAGCAATTTATTGTGGCATTTAAGAATAAAACTAGAAAGGATCTCTGAGAATGCAGACCCCCGCCACGGCAGCTTATTTCTCGAAATCAGCTTGCCTTTCCCAGAATCAGTTTAGACTGTGTAGACGGATTTGAAGTCTGTGACAACCATGTGGGAACTTGGGGTTAAGGTAAGGGTTAACTAAGTTGACCTTTTGCTCGACCTTGACCTTGAACTTTGACCTAGGACTTTCAAAATTGTATACTTTCCACGTCTGAACATAACAATAAATCCATAAAAGTTTCCCTACTCTATGAATAAAATTGTGGCCAGGAATTTGTTCACGAATAAAAAAAACGGAATAAAAGGAAAAAAAAAAAAAAAAACAGACAATACGGGGCGAAAAGATAACCTCCTCTAAACTTCGTTGGCGAAGATAACTATGGATGGTAGACCAAATCACATTTAAGACGAGTGACAATTTTTATATTGATCTTATGAGAAATCTATATAAGGGAGAATCGCACAACATAAAAAAAATAAGGTATGTACATGGCATTTTTTTTCGTTCATGTTAATGAAATCAATCAAGGTGGTATATTTCTTATATAACTGAATCATAAACGGAAAAAATGTTTGCAAGTACATGAATTTCGGCAAAGGAACACAACCTGATTAAGTAATCTCTCTCTCTCTCTCTCTCTCTCTCTCTCTCTCTCTCTCTCTCTCTCTCTCTCTCTCATGAATTTCGGCAAAGGAACACATAACCTGATAAAGTAATCTCTCTCTCTCTCTCTCTCTCTCTCTCTCTCTCTCTCTCTCTCTCTCTCTCATAAATATCGGTAAAGGAACACATAACCTGATGAAGTAATTTCTCTCTCTCTCTCTCTCTCTCTCTCTCTCTCTCTCTCTCTCTCTCTCTCTCTCTCTCTCTCTCTCTCTCTCTCTCTCTCATATTTCGTTTTTAACACCCTTATTCTAACATTACCAGGACATTCAAACTACGCTGCTTGAATGTCTGTCGGTCTGTCTGTCTGTCCTAACAACAGTCGTTCGCCTGCAATTAAAACTGCATTACTGCCAATACTGTCGCTTAATTTGGCAATAAAAGACTGCAGAAGTCTTTATAGTATTTGGACTGCAAAAACCCCGCCCAAAAAGAGCTTACTGGAAACATCACTATGTTCTACCCCTTCACCCATCGGATCCAGAGCAAATACCGTAATTTGCTTTTAATTACAGATAATTAAAGAAAATCCAGGCGAATGCATTTGATGGGAAGTGCAAGGAAGCTAGGAAGCATAAAAGAGGATCATGGCATTTAAAAGTTACTGTTTTAAGTAGAATGTTCTCTTGCTTGAGGGTACACTCGGCCACACTATTCTATCTTATTTCTCTTCCTCTTGTTTCGTTGAAGTTTTTATAGTTTATATATGAAATATTTATTTCAATTGTTGTTATTGTTCTTAAATGTTTCATTTTAATTGTTAATTACCTCTCTTATTTCTTTGTTTCCTTTACTCACTGGGCTCTTTTCCCCGTTGGAGCCCCTGGGCTTATAGAATCTTGCTTTTCCAACTAGGGTCGTAGCTTAGCAAGTAATGATAATAATTATGTTATTATTATCATCAATTGCTGCATTCGTGTATTAAGAGTAAGCTAAATGGGGCATTAAATTGTTGAGAAAAAGCGTTTTTTAAAAAAAGAAAATTATCTTAATTTATGTTAAAAAATAAAATTGGAAATATATTACAAATAATAACAATCTCCCTTGTATAATAAAAACAAGTGTCTCGCAATATAATATAATGTAATATAATATAATATAATATATATATATATATATATATATATATATATATATATATATATATATATATTCAAATAAGCCATGTATTTTTGATACGGTCACAAGCTCTTGTTTTTGTGTGATTTCGCCTGGGGCTCTGATCCCTAGGTCGTTAAGAGAATCAAGACATTAATGTATCAAAAATACATGGCTTATTTGAACACACACACACACACACACACACACACACACATATATATATATATATATATATATATATATATATATATATATATATATATATATATAAATATATAATTTCTTTCCGGTCACGTTCAGCTCTTTCCGTCCCTCGGGACGGGGGAGAGGAAATTGCCAAACCCTGGTGAGGGGGAGCGCCTGCATGCGTGAACATCTATCTAAATATATAGCTGTCATTCTAGACGGGTCGCATACACTCGTATTAATAATAACAATCAAATAAGGTCAAGAGACAATGCGTATTGTCTATTGCTCGACCTTGACCTTTGACTAAGGACTTTCAAACCGAGTCACTTCCTGGTCTCAACATAACAATTAATCCCTGAAGGTTTCACAACACTATTAAAATTGCAGCCAGGTCCTTGTTCACAAACAAACAAAAGGACAAACAAGGGCGAAAACATAACCTCCTCCCTACTTCGTTCACTGTGTTGATGAAGATTATGGACCCTTCTCTGAGAGAGAGAGAGAGAGAGAGAGAGAGAGAGAGAGAGAGAGAGAGAGAGAGAGAGAGAGAGAATATAATGAAAAACCTTAATCCAAAACATAACCTTCCTATGGGTAAACACAAGACCCATAAAGTTTCACTGGCGGCTTCTCTCTTGACAAGCGAGACCACCACATTAATGAAAATTCTAATTAAAATGGAGGCTGGCGGTTGCAAAGGAGGGGGAGGGAGGAAGGGAGGGGATGCGACCTCCTCCATCATCCCCCATACCCCCCTTTTCCCCATCCCTTAGCTGTCACCCATTATGTCGGGTTGTCAGTAACAATTAAGAATGTATATGGTTAGCAAAATGACTCCTCTCGCTCCTATTTTGCCGCTGTGTAGTTAAATGATGTCTCTGGCGTGTCGCAAAATGGATGTTATATGGAGGGGGCGTGGTGGTGGTGGGGGGGGGGGGAAATGAAGGAGAAAGGGGGGTCTACAGAGCCCCCCAAGTTGTAGCATTAGTAGTGAAAGTAGTAGTAGTAGTAGTAGTAGTAGTAGTAGTAGCAGTAGTAGTAGTCATACAGAACTCAATATTGGCGAATGATATAGCGCGTGTCGCAAATTGGAAATGTAAGGGAGGGTCTGCTCAATGTAGACAATGCTAATCTACGCTGTAATGCATTATTTTCTCTTAATGTTTTACAGGCAAGGCACCAACCACTCGTTGAGATACTACCACTAGAGAGTTATGGCATCCTTTGACTGGCCGGACAGTACTACATTAGATCCTTCTCTCTGGTTACGGTTCACTTTCCCTTTGCCTACACATACACCGAATAGTCTAGCATATTCTTTACAGATTCTCCTCTGTTTTCACACACCTAACAACACTGAAATGACCAAACAACTCTTCTTCGCTCACGGGGTTAACTACTGCACTGTAATTGTGCAGTCGCTACTTTCCTCTTGGTAAGGGTAGAAGAGACTCTTTAGCTATGGTAAGCAGCTCTTCTAGGAGAAGGACACTCCAAAATCAAACCATTGTTCTCTAGTCTTGAGTAGTGTCATAACTTCTGTACCATGGTCTTCCACTATCTTGGGTTAGAGTTCTCTTGCTTGAGGGTAAACTCGGGCACACTTTTTGTATCTAATTTCTCTTCCTCTTGTTTTGTTTAAGTTTTTATAGTTTATAAAGGAAAAATTCATTTAATGTCGTTACTGTTCTTAAAATATTTTATTTTTCCTTGTTTCCCTTCCTCACTGGGCTATTTTCCCTGTTGGGGTCCCTCGGGCTTATAGCATGCTGCTTTTCAAACTAGGGTTGTAGCTTGCAAATAATAATAATAATAAAAATAATAATAAAGGCCGCTCATGAATGGCAGAGGCGAGGGACAGTGACATTACCCTATCAGGCAGGACAATGCCCAAGAGACTAACCATATATACATATGATCAGTGCCCCAAGCCCCCTATACACCCAAAGCTAGGACCAAAGAGGGCAAGGCAATGGCTGCTGATGGCTTAACAGAGACATAAAGGCTCCCCAAAAACCCCCATCCTTAGCTCATAAGGATAGTGAGATTGCAGCGACCAAAGGAACTAACGAGCTTGAGCTAGACTCAAACCCCAGTCTGGCGTTCACCATTCAGGGACGTTACCACATTGGCCACCACAACCGTTCTTCTTCTTCTTAGTTCATATGTTATGCCTTTGCTATTTTCTTGTTCTTCATTTATTGTGATGTTCAGTGTTGCACTTTTACTGTTTCCTACCAAGAAAGTTAAGTAATGCATATTTGTAATGATTCTCGTGTAAGGTATAATTCAGTATTACATTTTTATCAGTTGTATGATACGACTTTTTAACTATTTAGGCCATTATAAAATAATAATAATAATAATAATAATAATAATAATAATAATAATAATAATAATAATAGCACAAGCAATAGTGGTAGGTTCCAGCTTCCTCGTAGCTCTCTCCACAACACTGTAATTGTGGGCACATTACTAAAAGCGTAGTAGGTGCAAAGCGTTGCAGTCTGCAAAAAGTTCATTGTCATTACTTACCTCCTACAGAGACAGCAAGTAGTAGTAGTAGTAGTAGTAGTAGTGAATTCAGTCGAGAGAATAAGGAGAGCAGACTTTATTCATCCTCGCGAAATATGAACGTCGGTCTAATGCTAATAAATTTATTGAAAGAGTTGAGGCGTGATTGAGGACGAATGGTGGGGGGGGGGAGGGAGTGAGAAGGGCTTGGGAGGAGGACCCTTTTAAGGGGAGAAGATCGACAGGGAGGCAGAGAATTAAATATAATTAAATAGAGACAAGATGAAGTATGATATGGAGAGAAGAGAGGTTTGGCGGAAGAGGATGCCTTTGATAGAAGGCATTGGAGAGGACACATCAGGCAACCGACCCCTTAATGTAGGGATAACGGTGGGAAGGAATAGATGTGTTAAAACAGAGAGCATCTCTTTCGTAGGCTTCCCTTCTATAGTCAATTTCTTTTAGTGAGGCAGATTTGCACCGACTCGCACGGGTACCCTTTCAGCTCGGATAAGTTTCCTGATCGCTGATAGGTTGGAAAAGATGACTCTAACCTATCAGCGATCAGGAAACGTTCCGAGCTAAAAGGGCACCCCTGCAAGTCGGTGCAAATCTGCCTCGCTAAAAAAAAAATGACTATAATATGTGGCAGGCTATTTAGACCAACCTGTCAGATTTAATCGTCAATAATTCAGCTCTCTTTCTTATCCAATATTAAAAGGTTTCTAGCTTATAGCACCCTGCTTTTCCAACTAGGGTTGTAGCTTTGCAAATAATAATAATAATAATAATAATAATAATAATAATAATAAAAGAAGAAACGCACGAGGGACCCATATTTTTCTCATAAGTGCTTCAAGTGATTACATATCTTACGATAAATAGTATGTTTTCAAAATATTTTCGCTTTTCATAGAAGTTTTTTTTTTTCATAACTGTTTCATTGAAGTGAACCATCATTTATATTCAGTTATTTTTTTTTTAATAATGATAAGCATAGAGCTACTCCGGTGGTTGAATCGGTTGAACTTCATTAGTTCAAACTTACTGCAAATGTTTTCATGTTAAACGGGTTGATATAAATCTCTCTTCATAGTTTGTATATGATAGATATATTTTAACTTGTTACTGATCTTACAATACATTTTATTTTTTCATTCATTACTCCTCATGCAGTTTACTTATGGCCTTTCCTCACTGGGCTATGTTCCTTGTTGGAACCACTGGGCTAGTAGCATCCTGCTTTTCCAACTAGAGTTGTAGGCTAGCTAGCAATGGTAATAAATTATAGCGAACCACGGTAGGAACAACACAAAATATTAGTTTATTTAGAGGAATACAGGAATACGAAGACATCAGTAAGTGGCCAAAACGAAAGAAAATGTGACCAAAATACTAAGTTATCTCTAAGAAACAGGTCAATACTTTTTTCCTATCCGCCACACGCTCCAAGCGAAACGCTCAATTTACTTTATGTTCCCGGATTCAAAATGCTGATTCTGGATTATGATTTTTCAAATAATACGTAAGCCAATAACAAGCTTAAGTACTTATAATTCTCGTTTTGATAATGGTGCTATTAAAATCTAAGAGAAAACATTGTTTTTCAAATTTGGAATATGTAGTTTTGTATGACATTCTTATCATATCGTTTATTTTTATCACACACGATACATGTACATAAATACAAACACACAAACACGCGTATGTATATATATATATATATATATATATATATATATATATATATATATATATATATATATATATATATATATGTGTGTGTGTGTGTGTGTGTGTGTATATATATATATATATATATATATATATATATATATATATATATATATATATATATCTATATATATATATATCTATATATATATATATATATATATATATATATATATATATATATATATATAAATTACATATATATAAATTTAAATTTATATATATTACTTTGAGACCTGATCTTCTTTGATCCCAACGTTTAAATCCTTTACTTTCCCAGTGTCGATCCACACAAGTCACCAAACTATCAGATACATAGATCACTGTTAGCTTGGATAGCAAAGAAAGTGAATTCAATCCAGATTTTAATAGAGTCTGTCGAATAATCCCTGGCACACTAAGGGCAACGCCCCTGCCACCTCATCATAGACTGACCAGTATTGCAGCACCTCAAATTCGAAGAGATACTATTTCTAAAAACTGAAAAGGGTCAAACAGATGAATGATCTAAGGCGTCCATTTCATGGACATCAGGTGACAAGATGGCGACTAAATGCAAGATGAAGCTTCATGGCCGTGGACGGTCCTCATCATATTCTAAACCATGATGGCTATAGATGGATGAACTGGAGGAAGAGTGACTGTAATTCAAGTTATGACGCCCTAACTGACTCTAGCGAAAATCTACCTTATGGATTGTTTGATTGATTGATTGATTATGATTTTTCTGGCATCCTGACATCTAAGGTCATTGACGCCGATATTTTTTGTTATAAATAAATAAATATTAATTCAGTTTAAAACAATAAAAGGAAAAACATCCTTCTAAAAATTAGATAGCTTTTAGAAGACCTGCTTCTGACATAAACTTAAAAATACCACTATTATTGTACGACACATCTTGGCAAGGATGAACATGCCATCCTAACCTTTAGCCTCAAACAGATGTGTACTTCTTTCAGTACTATAAGTGGGGCATTTGATCAAGTCTACCTTGTGGAGTATCCCTTAACAGGAAGGAGTGGACCACCTTGAAAATATAGATAGATCCAAGGGAGGGAAAACAAGAGATGGACTTCAGAAGTGGGGATACGTCACTAATGCTTATTGCCCCTGTTGTGAATATTCCCAGACCATGGACTACATCTCCCTCCCCCCCCCACCCCCACCACCCCCACCCATGCACACCCTGCTGCCCACGGAGACCTAAATGTTCTGATGTAGATATACAGGAAGCAAATGACAGAGTTATTCATTGGATACACGAGTTGTTATTATTATTATTATTATTATTATTATTATTATTATTATTATTATTATTATTATTACTCGCTAAGCTACAACCCTAGTTGGAAAAGCAAGATGCTATAAGCCCAGGGGCCCCGACAGGGATAATAGCCCAGTGAGGAAAGGAAACAAGGGAAAATAAAATATATTAAGGACAGTAACAACGCTAAAAATAAATATTTCCTATATAAACTATAAATACTTTTAACAAAACAAGAGGAAGAGTAATTAGATAGAATAGTGTGCCCGAGTGTACCCTGAAGCAGGAGAATTTTACCCCCAAGACAGTGGAAGATACTATATGATAATGAATGAAGCTTGGATAACTAGAGTTAAACGGAATGTAATCAAACGTACAAACGTAAATTACCAAAAAGGAACATAAAATATAATCATTCAAATTTACCTCAGCGACCCTTTAAAAAGGGGACGTCTTCCAGCCCGCATTAAACTACAGCCTAAGAGTACATTATCATATCTTAAATCAACACGCATATCCTATACATTGAATTGGGGAAGGATAAATAGGGAAGATGCTAAAATGGTAGATGGAATAAAACCGCGTACAGTTTGTGTAGCACTATTTTGAGGGTATGTAGGGTTGTGGTAGGCTTATTGGTAACATTCCTGCCTGTTGATCGCCAGACTGAGGTTCGAGTCCCGTTCAAACACGTTAGTTCCTTTGATCGCTGCAACCTCTTCATCTTTGTGAGATAAAGATGTGGGGTTTGGGGGAGCCTATGGGTCTATCTCCTGAGTCATCAGCAGCCATTGCCAGTCCCTTCTCGGTCCTAGCTAGGATGGAGAAGGGGCTTGGGGGCTAATCATATGTACATATGGTCAGTCTCTAGGGCACTGTACTGTTTTGATCGGGCAATGTCACTGTCCCTTGCCTCTGCCCTTCATGAGCGGCCTTTAAACCTATAAACGGTAATTCTTGGTACGCTTGACACATGGAAAAAAGAAGGAAAAAAGAAGGAAAATAAAAGGAAAAAAGGGGAAGAAGGAAGAATGCAAATAGCCAGGCGAATGAATGGCATTCATAGTGATAGTTATCGGACAATATTGCGTCACGCTAACTTTGCATTCGCGGTAAAGGAACGAAAGAAGAAGGCAAATCTTGCATTATTCATTAGAATCTAACCAAAAAAGGGGTTTTTGAGTATTGGACGGACATGTTTATAGGTGCTTATGTAAAGCAGGTTTAAGGATCTCCCATGTAGTGTCCCTCTGTCGCTTCTTCTTTTTCCATTCCCTCACGAAATTACTCGCGTTTTCCAACTCCCGAGTTTTGGAGTTCAGTCTCTGAGTCATGACTTCGGTTTTCCTTAAGGAGGCTTGAGCCTGTTTCTTTATGTCTTCGTTTTCATTTGCTATAACTCCATGATGGTAGTAGTAGTAGTAGTAGTAGTAGTAGTAGTAGTAGTAGTAGTAGTAGTAGTAACAAAATCCAAGTTGCGACCAGTTGGAAACGCAAAACGCTACAAACCTAAGCGTCCCAATAAATGAATAAATTTTATAAGGAGAAATAAAGTAACTTCGTTACACCATACAAGAGAATTAATATATAAAAAAAAATTAAAATAATATTAACAACAAAGTAAAAAAAAGAATAAAATAAGACACAAAATACGTTCTTACTTATATTTGTATTTAAAAAACGTACGGATGTATAGAACTATATTATCTATTGGTCCTCAGTATGTTATTTGAAGAATATACTTGCGGAAATTGAGTACCAAAAATAAGAACCGTGCACCTTAAAATGGATGATAACCACAAACAAACAAAAACAGTGAAGAAACGGTGTTACGTACAAAACCCTTCTCTTCTCTAATCTAGTAATCATAGACTTACTCACATTAATCTCTACTACATAATAGTACCCAATAATTTTGAGACATGTAATGTCATTAAAGTCAAGGGGGCTCTGTGTCTCTGGTTACGGTTAATTCTTCCTTTACCTACACATACACCGAATAGTCTGGCGTATTGCTTACAGATTCTCCTCAGTCCTCATACACCTGACAACACTGATATCACCAAAGAATTCTTTTTCGTCTAAGGGGTTAACTACTGCACTCTAATTGTTCAGTAGCTACTTTCCTCTAAGTAAGGATAGAAGTGACTCTTTAGCTATGGTTTGACTCTCTTCTAGGAGGCCACTCCAAAATCAAACCATTGTTCTCTAGCCTTGGGTAGTGCCATAGCCTCTGTACCATGGTCTTCCACACTCTTGGGTTGGACTCTAAACGTTAGTGCTTTATTTTTCCTTATTTTCTTTCTCACAGGGCTATTTTCCCTGTTGGAGCCCCTGGGTTTATAGTATCCTGCTTTTCCAACTAGGGTTGTAGCGTAGCATTTAATAATAATAATAATAATAATAATAATAATAATAATAATAATAATACTTATAAAACGTTCTATATATCGAACGCGTATTGTAATATTATCAGCGTCACCCAAGCTAACCACAGGGTGAACCAGACATCCTTACCTCCCAAAGATAGTGCGAAAGTTGACAACACTGAAAACTAGCTAAGCTTGAGCGTTGGGCAAACAATCGACACACAGATAACGAGTCTCAATTCTTTACACCACTGTGGTACATCATATTTATTATCATGGATATTTTAAGACTTATTCTGAAAAACTTTGGCAATTTGAAGAATGTGACTTTGAAATTGGAGGCACAAAAGGACTATGAAGGAAGGAATGATGGCTAGTACAGTGGTAATGTGTTCGCCTAGCATTAGCATGACAGCAGATCGATCCCACCCCAGGGCCGTGAGTTTAAGTTGTTTAATGGGGAGGCCACTGCTGTGATTGGGCACCTCAGTGGGGTTTTGAGCTTGGCCGGCTGACGTTCCGGTGAGCATCTATTTTGATGAAACGGGAACTGAAACCAGACATTGGTTTTAAACTGTAGTGTGGCTGTGTCAACAGATTCATACATAAACTGTCAAAAATTATGGAGTAAATTTTGCCAGGGACTTAAAGTTTAGAAACGGATAAATTGACGAGAAGGAGTGATATTACGGTCACCAACAAGTAAAAGATAATAACAGAGAATGGAAATTTTACGGTCACCTGTATTTTACTGAAATACGTCTGAGAACAGTATATTCTTACGGAGAATTTCCGATTAAAGCTATTGTTTTTTTTTTAAGTGTACCCAAAATGTTGTAATCTTCCATAATCAAGAACTATAAACATTTTCCCTTTCAGAAAATAACATTAAATTGATCAACCTATGAAATCTCTCTCTCTCTCTCTCTCTCTCT
>NC_090734.1:140423962-140429085 GCF_036898095.1 Palaemon carinicauda
GGAAAAATAAAATATTTCAAGAACAGTAACAAGATTAAAATAAATATTTCCTACAAAACTATAAAAATTTTAACAGAACAAGAGAAAGAAAAACTAGATAGAAGTGAGCCAGAGTGTACCATCATGCAAGAGAACTCTAACCCAAGACAGTGGAAGACCATGGTACAGAGGCTATGGCATTACCCAAGACTAGAGAACAATGGTTTGATTTTGGAGTGTCTTTCTCCTAGAAGAGCTTCTTACCATACCTATAGAGTCACTTCAACCCTTGCCATGAATAAAGTGGCCACTGAACAATTACAGTGCAGTAGTTAACCCCTTGGGTGAAGAAGAATTGTTTGGTCATTTCAGTGTTGTCAGGTGTATGAGGACAGAGGAGAATCTGTAAAGAATAAGCCAGACTATTCGGTGTCTGTGTAGGCAAAGGGAAAGAACCGTAACCAGAGAGAAGGGTCCTATGTAGTACTGTCTGGCCAGTCAAAGGACCCAATAACTCTCTAGCAGTAGTATCTCAACGGGCGGTTGGTGCCCAGGCCAACCTACTACCTTGATTACGGGTTGCTTGGTTCAAAATTTAGCGACATCATCAACAATGGTCACTTGGTTCAAAGTTTGTAAGTCTGAAAGTGTTTTAATCTTTGACATTTCAAGAAAAGTGATGGCATGTACTTAATATGGTATGTACTTAATATGGTCGTGTAAAATTCATACATAATACATAAATAAATTTCTAAGAATAAATAAAAACAATTCAAATAATTATGTGATAAATAAACATTCAGGAAAAATAGATGAGGAGATATTGAAATTTACTCCCGTTCTACTGGAACGCAAAATAAAATTGGTATCTAAAGTAATCCAACGTATGGTTTTGCATACCTCATATCAAATTTTCTTAAAAGGTATTTCAAATATATATATATATATATATATATATATATATATATATATTATATATATATATATATATATATATAATTAGCGTAGACTGAAAAAAGGTCAAAGTTCATGATGATTCACTCCGTTTTTTAGTGTCTCCGGAAATCACAGCAAATGACATACTCTGAAGTCACGTTGACCCACGCTCGACTTCGCGCCAAAAAGTAGTGCTTCTAATCTTACAAGCTCGTTTTTTTATTCTTTTTTTTTTTTTTTTTTTTTACTCGGGAGTTGTTGGGATTATAATGGATAGTGCGTTCATCTCTCTTGTTAACAAACCTTAGACGGACTGTGAAAGAACTTTTTATAAAACTACAATACTGTTCTTTTTTCTGATCAATAGTTAGCGATTCACACCACGTGGACGTGATATAATTGGACGCAGATACACGTGCTTGTATAGATAATAACTCAGAAAAGTATATACATTACATACATATAGATATATATATATATATATATATATATATATATATATATATATATATATATCTATATATATTTATATATTCATATATATACATATATATATACACACACATATATATATATATATATATATATATATATATATATATATATATATATATATATATATATATTTATATATATATATATATATATATATATATATATATATATATATATATATCTATATCTATACATAAATATATATATATATATATATATATATATATATATATATATATATATATATATATCTACACACACACACACACACACACATATATATATATATATATATATATATATATATATATATATATATATATATATATATAAATATATAGGATATATTTATTAAAATGTAATTGTTCTTAAAATATATTATTTTTCCTTGTTTCCTTTCCTCACTGGGCTATTTTCCCTGTTGGGGGCCTTGGGCTCATAGTATCTTGCTTTTCCAACTAGGGTTGTAGCTTAGCACACAATAATATATATATATATATATATATATATATATATATATATATATATATATATATATATATATATATATAATAGCCACATAGTGTATATGAATGAAAAAAACTTTCACTACTTCGCATAAAGTTTTTGCCTTCCAATTTTAAGACAAGAGTCTTTGGAAATCGAATTCACTCTACCAGGATGAAATTCTCCTTTGATGGTAGGTAATTCTGCCCCGGCCATGATTCGAACCCATGTGATAACATCCCTGACTGGTGAATGCCAAACTAGAGTTCGAGTCCCGCTCAAATTCGCTAGTTAATTTGATCGCTGTAACCTCACTATCCTTGTGAGCTAAGGAGGGGGCATTTTTTTGTTGGGGTGGGGGGCTATAGGTCTATCTGCTTAGTCATCAGCAGCCATTGCCAAGCCCTCCTTGGTCCTAGCATTGGTGGAGAACGTGGGCGCTGATATGTATATATGGTCAGTGTCTAGGGTATTGTCCTGCTTGATAGGGCAATGTCACTGTCCCGTGCCTCTACAATTCATGAGTGGCTTTTAAACCTTTAGGGTAGAAACCCGTGTAGCAGTATATAAACACATCAGTCATCCACCGATTTCGATTCTAATTCAAACAGTGAATTCGAAATGAATTTGCACAGTTGTGTTAGAGTAATTATTTTCTCTCTTGATGGCCGAAAGGTCTGTTTGCTGTCCCTTATGTTTCTATCATGAGGCTTATGTTCGAATCCTGGCCTAGTTGGAAGTGAATACTCATCACAACTATTGCACGAGGTTAAGTGATTTCTTGTATGGGTATATACTGTGTATATATATATATATATATATATATATATATATATATATATATATATATATATATATATATATATATATATATATATATATACAAATATATACATTTATATATATAATATATATATATATATATATATATATATATATATATATATATATATATATATACATATATATACATATATATTTAAACTCAATCACCTCTTTGCCTGTCCTGTGATATGGGTGGCAGTTCGTTAGTTGCCTCTGGTGGTTCCTGCCTTATTAGAGATAAGTAGGAGTCTAACAAAAGATATATAAATATATATATATATAAATATATATATATATATATATATATATATATATATATATATATATATATATATATATATATATTGATAAATACAATTGAATGTTACTTACTCGGCACAATAATTACATCAAATGAAGATTGCAATGAACAGTTATCTAGTGTTAATATTCTTTAAAGTTAATTTTGGGGGGCCAGTGATATATATTTCTACACGTGCAATCACATTTTGCTAAACATCCATGCAAGGGTTTTAACTAAATAGCTATATACTTGATATGCAATGTCCCATTTCGTATTGCCTCTCCTGATTTATATCATGATTGTTTACTTTAGACATTAAATTATTCATGTTACATCATCTCACTTTCATTTTAAACTAATTAGAATATTATTGAGACAAAAGGTAGCAGCAAATGATATTATAATAGTGGAGAGGAATGACACCCTGATTGTTAGGTTTGTAGTGGCCTATTGGAAACGTTCCTGGCTAGCGATCTGCAGGACGGGTTTGAGTCCCACTCAAGCTCGATAGTTTTTTATGGTGTCTGCAACCTCACCATCCTTGTGAACTAAGGATAAGGGTTTGGGGAGCTATACCTGCTGAGTCATTAGCAGCCTTCATCTGGCCCTCCCTATAGCGAGGGGACTTGGTTGCTTATCATATATATATGTCTCCAGGGCACTGTCCTGCTAGCTAGGGCACTGTCTTGCTAGCTTAAGCACTGTCCTGCTAGCTAGAGCACTGTCCTGCTAGCTAGGGCACTGTCCTGTCAGCTAGAGCACTGTCCTGCTAGCTAGGGCACTGTCTTGCTAGCTAAAGCACTGTCCTGCTAGCTAGAGCACTGTCCTGCTAGCTAGGGCACTGTCCTGTCAGCTAGAGCACTGTCCTGCTAGCTAGGGCACTATCACTGTTCCTCGCCTCTGCCATTCATGATCGACCTTTAAAACATTCAAGTGTATTTAGTTTTTTATTTGTCATTCTAGATTAATGCTGTACACATTTTGAGGTTGGCTTCAATGCTGCCACCCTTCCCTTTTTGCCTCTATACGTCAGCCCATTTGTACAACGAAAACAAAAAAATATGAAACAACAACGTGGTTGGCTAACCTCATTAAATAACATGGACAACACGCCCTCCCTCGGGAAAACCTTGTAATAAACTAATTACGGATAAACAATAACTCAAACTAGAAAATCACTATGAGAATGCAGACCACCCCGCCAGATTATTTCTCGACCTTAACCTTTGACCTAGGACTTTCAAAGTTGCATCACTTCCATGTCTAAACATTACAATAAGCCCCTGTGAATTTCACTAATCTATGAGTAAAAATTGTGGCCTGGAGGATGTTCACAACAAACAAACAAACCGGGGGAGAAAACATAACCTCTTCCCAACTTCGTTGGCGTGGGTAAAAAAATTTCATAGCGTCAATAGAGACCTCTGATGTCAGCAATAGACATTAAGCCGGTTAGTGCCAGTAGAGACCTCTAGTGTCAGCAATAGACATTAAGCCGGTTAGTGCCAGTAGAGACCTCTGATGTCAGCAATAGACATTAGGCCGGTTAGTGACAGTAGAGACCTCTGGTGTCAGCAATAGATATTGAGCCGGTTAGTGCCAGTAGAGACCTCTAGTGTCAGCAATAGACATTGAGCCGGTTAGTGCCAGTAGAGACCTCTGGTGTCAGCAATAGACATTGAGCCGGTTAGTGCCAGTAGAGACCTCTTGTGTCACCAACAGACATTAAGCTGGTTAGCGTCAGTAGAGACCTCTGGTGTCAGCAATAAACATTAAGCTGGTTAGCGCCAGTAGAAATCTCTGATGTCAGCAATAGACATTAAGCCAGTTAGTGCCAAAAGAGACCTCTGGTGTCAGCAATAGACATTAAGCTGGTTAGCGCCAGTAGAAACCTCTGATGTCAGCAATAGACATAAAGCCCTCTCGTTGTTGAGGTGAGCGTCATAACCAGTAATTTATTGCGTCAATATATTTGATAGATTCCACGAGAGAAAAGATATAGTATCAACAGGTAGAAAGAATCTAATCAATAAAATCGAATCTCTATTTTGTTCGTCAGTATGGTTCAACCTAGCGCAGTGAGACGTAGCTCTAAAACCGTCCAAAATACTTTATAGTG
>NC_090734.1:140429585-140462085 GCF_036898095.1 Palaemon carinicauda
TATATATATATATATATATATATATATATATATATATATATATATATATATATATATATATATATATATATATATATATATATATATATATATATATATATATATATATATATATATATATATATATATATATATATATATATATATATATATATATATATATATATATATATATATATATATATATATATATATATATATATATATATTTATATATATATATATATATATATATATATATATATATATATATATATATATATATGTATATATATATATATATATATATATATATATATATATATATATATATATATATATATATATATATATATATATATATATATATATATATATATATATATATGTATATATATAGATATATATATATATATACATATATATTATATATATATATATATATATATATATTTATTATTATTATATATATACATATATATATATATATATATATATATATATATATATATATATATATATATATATATATATATATATATATATATATATATATATATATATATATATATATATATATATATATATATATATATATATATATATATATATATATATATATATATATATATATATATATATATATATATATATATATATATATATATAAATAAATATATATAGATATCTATATATATATATATATATATATATATATATATATATATATATATATATATATATATATATATATATGTATATATATATATATATATATATATATATATATATATATATATATATATATATATATATATATATATATATATATATATATATATATATATATATATATATATATATATTTATATATTTATGTGTGTGTGTATGCATATGCATAGATGGATAGATAGATAGATACATTGATATATATGTATGCGTGTGTAAACAGAATCAGACCAAAATTTAAACGCTAAAGAAGGGAAGAAGTATCAAATTGATAAGAAGAAGATTTCGAATAGGGGCCAAAAAAAGTTTTGTTTAAAAGATGAAAATAGAAATATTTACAATAAAGATGATCAGAATTATGAAAAATCTTATGCAACATGCATAATAAACTAATTGAACGACGGTGCCAATGATTAATATCTAGATCAGTAATAAGAAATTTAATAGACCTTAAGTTTCTGTACAACAAATTAAGATGAGAGAATCAGCAGCTGAAGACCAGACAGGAGAACAATACTCAAAACAAGGTAGAATGAAAGAATTAAAACACCTCTTCAGAATACATTGATCACCGAAAATCTTGAAAGACTTTCTCAATAAAAGACAATTTTTTTGTGCAATTGAAGAAGATACAGACCTAATGTGTTTCTCAAAAGTAAATTTGCCATCGAGAATATCACCAAAAAATTTAAAAGAGTCATACAAAGTTAAAGAAACATTATCAATACTGAGATCCGGATGTTGAGGAGCCACTGTGTTTGACCTACTTACAATCATACTTTAGTTTTGTTAGGATTCAACTTCATACCGAATAATTTGTACTATGTACTAATTTTAGCCAGATCTCTATTAAGGGATTCCTCAACCCCAGATCTACATTCAGGGAATGGAATTGATACAAAGAGTAGCATCATCTTCATATGCAACAATCTGGTTTTCTAGGCCAAACCACATGCAATGTGTATATAGTATGAAAAGTAATGGTCATAGAATACTACCCTGTGGAACACCAGATATTACATTCATATACTCACTATGGTGCCCATCAACAACAACTCTTCGAGATCTATTACCTAAAAATCAATAATGCTAAGAAACGACCCACCCACTCCCAACTGTTTGAGTTAGAAAACAAGGGTCTCATGATTAACTCGGTCAAAAATAACACCATAAACAAAGCCAATCATACGAACTTCCTGACCACAATCAAAGAATTTCTCTACAGCATTGAAGATTGAAAGGAGTGCATCATATGCTCCAAGGCCTTTACGAATACCAAATTGCAAACTAGGGCATAGATGATTACCTTCAGCAAACTTATTAGGACGTTTTGCCAGAAGACGTTCAAAAACTTTAGATAACAAATTTACATAGAAGAGTAACATTGCCAATTCTCCAACAAGTGCTAAATCTTCCTCTTCTTGCTTACTTGCGTAAAAGAACAGATAACTTTGGATCTAAGAAATCTGCAGTCTTTATAAAAAACATAAGCATCAAGATCCATCAACAGAGCTTTAATTTCACGAGATCGAAAACCTAAACTAATTAGTTTATGATAATCAGGTGTACAAGAGACGTTAGCTGTTTAACGGTTTATTAGTAACCAACAAAATGTTTACACCAGAGATGTAAGCAGAACTCCCTGTTGACAACTTAGGATAACAATAAAAAAAAAGAAAAAAAAAGGATACAAGGATAAAGTAAAGCAAAATATCAATATATGAATTGAGAATAAAAACAATATAATAAAAAAATTGACTTTTCAAAATCATGACTTAATACAGACTTCCCCCAAAAAATTTAAATGTCACTAGAAAAAAAAATATATGAATTGGAATAAATATAGATTAGAAAAAGCAAAAGTAAATACAATTCTTAAGTAACAAATAGATATTCTTCAACATAAAATTCATGGACTCATACATGGTGTACTCATTTCAGGCTTGGACCATGCAGGTTTCAAATCAACTATTTACATTTTAACCTCATGGAATTTTGAACAACTGATAACAAATCAAATAATGTTTCTGATGCGAATTTCACCATTGACATATGACACCATATTCTTCTCATTCCTTGCACAACAAATTTGTTTTCAATAAAGATATGCCGCTCTGGGTTATCTTTACTTTCCTATGTCAAGATATCTGCGATCATCTCTTGTTTCAAGCCAGCTATAAGATTCAACAGAAGTATCTTCCAACTTTTCTTTCAAATCTGTTATTGTATTACGAAGCAATTGCTCCTCCACCTGCTTTGTACTACTAATTGATTCCAGCAAAAGCCTAGAAACACTAAACAGTCTGACAGGAAGATACACGGAATCTTTAATAGTTTTTCCAAAGAGTAATTGCCCAAGCTGTGCAGCGAAGAATACCGAATCATCAACTAATTTAAACAAATTCCTTGTTTCCGCTGCCTTTGCAGAATGACAAACGTTTCGTATTGTCTATGATTTCC
This sequence comes from Palaemon carinicauda, assembly GCF_036898095.1. Taxonomy (NCBI): domain Eukaryota; kingdom Metazoa; phylum Arthropoda; class Malacostraca; order Decapoda; family Palaemonidae; genus Palaemon; species Palaemon carinicauda. Next base: position 140,432,754 of record NC_090734.1, read on the forward strand.
AAAAGATAGGCACAGCATCAGAAATATTCTTTGATCCCAATAAAATAAGATTTCTTCTTATACTTTTATCATCAGTCCTTTAAGAAGCGTCCTCTAGACCAAAAATAACAAGATCCTTTTTATTGCCAACTCTGGAGAACACAACTTTATTTGGTTTGCTATGAATTCTCTTAACGACATGATTTACCCTCTTAAGATCTCTTATCTTTGCTTCATTATTCTTCATAGACATTAGTAAAGCAGTTATTGACAAATCTGGTCTACTATTTGCGGCTAACCAACTTATCTTCCCCACATATTTTCTATAAACTTTATTTTCAAGCTTTGTCAATGGATCATCAGGCATAGCTCTACGAATATCTTGTATCTCTTCAATACTATTTGCATAATTTTCCATCGAGATTACAATTTCATCTCTGATCTTTTGTATATCTATACCAGTGAGTCTAAAGCTATCCTTTTCGACCTTCGGAACTGTCAAAACACTTTGCACTTTTTCTATGAGTTCATTAACAAATTCCTTTGTTCCTGCTATGCTGAAATCACCCACGTGAGTAATTACCATTCCCATAAGATCGCTTTCCATCATGTGGATAATAAAATGTTTCATCACCACTTACATTCCTCAAACCTTCATGCTTAAATATATCTCTCATTTTCAGCCAACATTTTCTGCTGGCATCATCAAGACCATACAAAGGATTCTTCAATTTCCTAATTACACCTTCTTTCTTCAAATCTTTAGGAGGTTCAATAAAGACATCTCGATCCAAAGTTTTAGACTGCAGGAAAGCAGCCCTAATGTCAACTGATTGCACATTAAACTTCTCGTTTGCTGCATCTTCTAGAAATATTTTTGCACTTTCCTTCATAGCAGTAGGAGAATCCGCTTGACGTTTGCACTCTTCCTGGAAGCCTCTTGCGACCAACCTGGCTTTATAATCAGCCTTTTGACCATCATGTTTTTCCTTCTTTGTAATTACCCATCTACTGCTGATTCTTTGTTGTCCATAATCTTGGAGGTTGTTGTATCCTTTTTCTTTAGCTTCAATCACTTCCGGCATCTTATGATATTTAAATGGGAGTTCCACTACAAATACAGTATTATCAAGGTGAAAGCATTCGGCCTTCTTAGACCTCAGCCAATAGGCACCAATAGAATCACCCTTTTGATCAACATAATCAATGCTTTCATGATTACATGTGCTCTTTTCCTCTCTCTCTTTCATACAATATCTGACTTCATTCTGGTTTCTTTCCTCTTCATCTTCCTTTTCAATTAACGCAACCTCTCTAGATTGAGATCTAATTTTTTTAATGCATTCATTTCTTACTCCATCTTTCTTTTTATCAAGTTTCTCCTCAGTAATGTTACTTATTTTTTTAATCAGCCCTTTATCACTGTCTTCACGGGCATAGACTCTGTAAGGCTGTACTTTACAATCTGCCACCATTTTTAAATCACTGTTTGCCCATATGAAAACATCTCTGTTCCCATGACAAAATACCTTTACTGGACCGCACTAGCTTTTATTATTCTTCTGATAAAATTCGAGATCACCTTCATATTTAATGTCATTAAAACTACCCTTTCTCACTTCCGAAGCTTTGATCAACTTATTTTCAAATTCTTCTTCCCTAAATTTCTTGGTTATCTCATGGTGCCTCTCCATGATCTTTGAAACCTCTTCACTGTCAAATAAACTCTCTGTAGCTAAATTACCTGTTGAGATTCCTGGAAAAGTAATTGATTTTCCTGTAACTAGTCTCATGGGATCATATCAAAGTATATTTACATTAGTATTATGTGTCCATACTGCCATATTTACTGCCATTTTTAAATCCATCTTTTTGTCTGTCTGTAGCATCTTATTTACAGTAACATCAGCAGAATGATGATTTCTTTCATTCAAGCCATTACTCCAATGAAAGTATGGTGGACCAAACTTTACTGTAAAGCCAAACTTACTTACATATTCATTTAACTCCTCATTCTGAAATTCATTTCCATTTTTAGCCCAAAAACCAATTGAAGGAAAACCAAACCGCCAGTTCCAACCATTATTAAAAGCATCGACTGCAGTTTCCATTCGCTTATTTGAAAGTGCTACACCTGAAATAAATCTTGTGAATGAGCAAACCATCCAAAGTATGTACTTATTTCCATTCTGCTTCAAATCGATAGCTACAATCTGGTTTAAATCAGTTACCTTTGGAATTGCTACTTTTGGCCCTCCCAAAGATCTTTTGAATTTCTGACAAACTCTACAATTAATTACTACCTTTTTAATTGTATTCCTAATTTCACCATTTAACAGACTAGCATTTCTATATGCCCAAATTAGCTGTTCTTCTCCTTTGTGGTTAGTTACCTCATGAATTCTTTTGACTTGTTTATAACTTTGTACATCCTTTTCCTTTTTCATAAAGAAAACTGTCTCTTTTGTAGTCCATGTGCCACACTTGTATAGTTGCAAAGCTTGATGTCCTCCATCAGTATCATGCAACTGAAATCTTTTTGACTTCTGTAAATTAATAACCATTCCTTTCCTTTAATTTGTTTTTGCCGAACAAAAAAAGGAATATTTTTGGCGTCAATCACATATGTTTCAGCTATCATCTTTACAAAACCATCTTCGGAATCTTTTTCTTTCCATGCAACTGGAAGACTGATTATATCTGCACTGTGAAAAACAGGTCCATCACCAAATCTAAAATCCTGAGAACAAGATTTACTTTCCAAATCCTCCTTTCTTATATCGTTAATATCGAGATACCTGTCTAGCCATTTCCTTCCAACGAGAGTTTCTGGGCACCCGGTATCAACAATCATTGCTTCTACTTCATCAACATCTTTCGTGAAATGAACCTCCATAGTGTGATCAGTTTTTATCTCCCTGCTTTCTTCAGCTACAAATCTAACATTATTTGCCTTCTTTTTTATCTCTTATAATTCTTTCATTTCCTTCATATGTTTCTCATTGCCTTGTTCAATATTTCTTAGTCTTTCATCAACTTTCATTTCTGATTGTGATTTAAAGTTCGAAGACGATCTGTTAAATCTCCTTGCTGAACTGTCACGTGCTCTTGAGGCCGATCTAAATGACGTTCTTGATGATGACCGAGACAGTGTTCTAGAAGGACCTCTTCTATAGTTACCTGATGCTGCTCTACAAAATATAGGATTTGAAGTGGATCTTCTATATCTGTTAAAGTTTGGTAGCTCTTTAAACTTTTAACACTCTTGGTAGCGACTCCTGTAATCAGTGTAAAATGTAGACGTATTTAAAGATATATCTGATGTTGAATCTCTATTATTTTCTATTTTCAGCTTCCTAAACTCCATCTTCAATTTAGTAGCAACATCATCTTCATCAAGAGGTTTCCTTTCCACTCCATGTTCAATATTTTCTTTAAGGCGAGTCTTCTCATCCGAGGTTATTTTACCTCCTTTATGACCTCTCTTTATCATCAATAAACTCAATACATAATTAAGACAAACATTTATTTTTTCCCAGTCAAAACCTCTAAAATAGTTTTTACTGTCTTCAAAGTGCTGTTAGCTGTACGATCGATCACAACTGTAATCACATATTCCTCAACCCTTTCGTTCTTCTTTTTCAAGCTTTCAATCAAATCGTTATATTTATTGTACTCACTAGTTTTGTTATTACTGTTCCAATCCTCAGTTTTAACTCTAACTCTCTCAAAAGTTTGTCCAACCCAAATCAGCGGAAGCTTGGCTTTTGTAATCTGAGTTGAAGTTGGGAGACATTTCATTTTTGAAGTGTTTTTTATTAACTTTATCAGAATATCATTTTGTTTTGTTAACATATCTGTTAAGTCTGGCCCTGAGCTAATAGAATCAGCAGAGTCGTTGACTCTGTGATCACTATCCTTAGACTTGTGTGTTGACTCCATGTGCATAATGAAATTAAGTTTATGTTCCATATTTTCCTCGCACGCATCACAGAAAGTTTGAGATGTTCGGTTATCTATTGTGAGCATCTTGTACTTGAAACGGCTCAAATTTCTGAAAGGATCTATTAAAAGCTACACTTCTTTATCCTTGAATTTCTTTGATTTCGACTTTGCACAATCATCTTCCGTACCAATATCACCAAAGAGGGCCATCACAAGTTTTACATTTCACAAAATCAAATTCTACGGTAACCCTATTAATTTCCCTGAAATTCTAAAGGTTATCAATATCATTAGTAAGGTCGTTATCATTTCTGTACCCAGTGGTATCAAATGGAAACATATCTATTTATCTAAAGACCACCACCAGACATATAAGGATCATTCCAAGCCATACTGAGCAAATAATTGATTTCAGTAAAAAATATCAGTCCCACCTCAATAGTAGAAACTATGAATTAAAATATACCTTAATGTCTGTTAATATAATGAGGAAGTAAAACTTTAAATCTAATCACAAAAGCAAAATGTTACTTTTTTATAAATAAGTGAAACAATGAAAAACTACAGCTAAGTTTGAAGTATTAAGTTCACTTGCAAAAAGTTATCAACTACGGGAATAACAAAATAGTCCGAAAGTAGGCCTTTGGTGCCATTCTATATTAACATTTCCGATATCATTTGATTTGCTCCATAGTCTACTCACAGCTATCCTTTACACGTAAAGACTAGCATTACGAACATCTTGTGTTTCTCCGTGAAAGCATTACTTCGGTAAGTTTCTTCCACTACAGGCATTACCTCACGATGTGCTTCTAGCGCCAATACACAGCTCCAAGTTTAGACCTAAGTATACAAAAAGTACTTGCAATTCAGCCAAACGAAGATCTCATCCTCTGGGCTCACGTTCGTTAACCGTCTGTCCTTCCCAAGTCTTCCTTCAGCGAATATTCCATGTAGGGATGTCTTGGTATCATGCTTTATAGGTGAAACTGACAAGGGAAACGCAACAAATAAGAATCTGCCAGGTGACTTGAAAATCCCCACACCCCGGTGGTGAAGGTGGATATCTACTCCATCGTCATCATACTGCTTTGCAGCATTACACAATAAACTAACTATAAATTTTTCTTGATGCTTTAAGGTTATGGAAACCGGCAGTGTGTGTTGTATAAACTTTCCTGATGCAAAAACTTTTCAGATCGGACGCTCTGTTAACAAATGCTAAGCAGGTGTTCAAGAGACGTCACCAGAGATGTAAGCAAAACTCATTGTTGACAACTTAGGATAACAATCCAATTACAAAACAAGGATTCAAGGATTAAGTACCATGTATCAGTATATGTATCAGTTTAGCCAAAGGGAAAGAAGAATGAGGAAATTCAAGTTTTTTATTACTCTGTTTACTGTCAAAAACATCAGCCAAAAGGGTTGCCTTTTCCTTTGGACAGTGAGTGACTGAGCCATCTGGTTTAAGTAAAGGAGGAAACTGTTGCTTCTACACCAAAGTGTGCAGATTTAAGAGCAGACCACCATTTATGTTCCTGAGTTGTACCAGAAAGGGTTTCTTTTATGGTTAAATTGTATTCCTTTTCAGTTGAAGCATGAATTCTCTGAGCAGAAGCTCTAAGCTGAGTATAGTTATTCCAGGTCAAATCACATCTCTTACCCTTCTAAAGATGATAGGCTTCCTGCTTCTCCAAATAAGCACATCTACAATCATCATTGAACAACGGTTTGTCCTTCTCTAAGTACCTCAGCACACGAGAAGGGATACGCCTATCAATTATGTTGATTATATTCTCATTCAAAGGGATAACAGGACCAACACTACTATATAATTTTGACCAATTAAAGCACATAAGATCATGCAAAATCCCGTTCCAATCAGCTTCAGATTTCATATAAATTTTACAGGAGTATGATACATCAGGGACAGGCTGCTCAGTCTTCACTAATAAAGAAATGTTGGCAGGATCCGATGTCCCGACTGGAGAACCAACCTAATTTATTTTGACCCCAGGGGAGTCAGTGTATATGAGGTCCAAGCAGTTACCAGACCAGTGAATAGGTTCACTTATGATTTGCTCGCAGACTGATTCAGAGGCAAAGTCTAAAGCTCTTAAGCCATGGCGATCGGTAAGGGAGATAGAACTTAACCAATCCATATGGTGTGCATTGATATCACCAACAAAGACAAAAGAAGCCTCTCTATCATCTTCATGTATCTTAGCCATAATGGTAAAAAGACAATCAAAGATAGAATCATCCATGTCTGGATTCTGGTACATCAAACACAAATAAAAGTTGCTATGCCTGCCACACACTTTTATTACCTGAATCTCATGACACCCACATTCATAGCAGGAATTATGAGAAGTCGGGTACTCAGTCCTGATATACACCGCCCTTCCCCTGGCCCTAGGGATGGCATGACGTTTCAACATTATTGGCTTCTTAAAACCAGTTAAAAGGAGCTCATTTGAGTGCCTCATATTAGAAACCAAAGTTTTTAAGCACAAAATAATATCATACTGTCTGGACGCAACTATATGGTCTTGAAAATTTGCATGAAGACCACAAATATTGCAATACAGTAGATGACTTTGAGGAAATCCAGAACGTACTGGTCCCGGATTTTCCTCAATGTCTACAGATAGTAGAAGAATTAATGGTAATAAAAAAGAGACACAATACTTAAAAACTAATAAACAAAAATTATAACAAAAACAATATATACAGAAATATTATTAAAGTGATTGATCAAACCCATAGACAATAGAAAAAAAGTCGGAAAACTGGTAACATGGAGGAGCCGATACACCATACAAGGCTAAATACCGTCCAGGATAGCCACTTCAACTGAAGGGAGGGCAGTAAAGATGGTTTTGAGAAGAAAAAGAATCAGATAAGGAAAAGAGAACCTCTTGATAAACCACCAGGCATCCATGTTCCTTCTATCAAGCCTGCCCAATGCACCATTTCAGAAAAACAAGAGGAAAAGAAAAAAAAATAATATAGAATAGTGTACCCAAGACAGTAGAGGACCATGGTGCAGAGGCTATGGCACTACCCAAAACTAGAGAATAGTGGTTTCATTTTGGGATGTCCTTCTCCCAAAAGAGCTGCTTACCATAGCTATAGAGTCTCTTCTACCCTCACTAAAAGGAAAGTACATTTAACAATTTCAGTACAGTGCTTAACCCCTTGGGTGAAGAAGTGTTTGGTAATCTCATTGTTCTCAGGTGTATGAAGAAAGACGACAATCTGTAAAGAATAGGCCAGACTATTTGGTGTATGTTAAGGCAAAGAAGAAAATAGGCCGTAACAAGAGAGAGGGATCCAATGCATTACTCTCTTGCCAGTCAAAGGATCCAATAACTCCCTAGTGGAAGTATCTCAACGGGCGGCTGGTGCCCTTGCCAGCCTACTATCTACTACTACTACTACTACTTACATTCAAATAAGCCATATATTTTTGATACATTGATATCTGAATACTCTTAACAACCTCGGGATCAGAGCCCCAATCGAAGTCATACAAAGACAACATCTTCTAACCGGCCTGGAGTCGATCCCTGGTGCAGGAAACTTGTATGAACAGTGACTTACTACTTGGCAACGAAGAAAGATAAAAGTCACTGACAATTCTTCTGTACTTATACCTGTCGATTTCAGTTTTTTGTACTTAGCATTGAAATCAACCCATCTCCACTATCATAGCTAAGTGGTATATTTTTGACTTCGCATTCTATTAATGATGAACTATGCATAAATAGATGTGTTTTTCATATTCAAATGAGACATAGTTTTTTATACAAGTTTCCTGGACTGAAGTTCGACTGCCAGCCATTCAAAAGCTGTTATCTTTGTGTTATTTCGCCTTGGGCTCTGATCCCGAGGTTGTTATGAGAATCCAGACATTAATGGATAAAAAATATATGGTTTATTTGAAAATGAAAACACGTGTATATGTGAAAAATTTATCATTAATCTAATACCAACTCACAAAAATACTAATTAGTTGTGATAGTGAAGATGAGTTGATTTCAATTCTAAGTATAAAAAACCTGAACTCAACAAGTATAAGTACAGAAGAATTGTCATAGACTTTTATCTTTCTTCGTTGCCAACTGGTAAGTCACTGTTCATACAAGTTTCCTGGACCTGGGTTCGTCTCCCGGCCGATCAAAATCTGTTTTCTTTGTGTGATTTAGCCTGGGGCTCTAATCCGAAGGCCATTGAAAGAATCCTCACATTATTGTATGAAAATATAAGGCTTATAGGAATATGAAAAATCACGTCTAAATGTGCAAAATATATCATATATACCCAATTATATATATACACGAACACACACATGCACGCTTCATTAGAAGGGGCTAGCATTCGATCCCAAGTATGAGCTAGAAATTTTTTTCTATTTGAGCACCATGTTGTGTTGATATTTACCCATAGTGACTCATTAGGAATATTTTGAATGTATTACTAACAATTGTGTCACGTGGTGGGCCGGGAAGTCGGGGAAAACTCGCTGGTAAGAGACTGATGTCTCGCCAGGTAAATCCTGAATTGCAGATTAGCAGTTAGGTTCCGACTTCTTTTATGGCCTCTCGTAGCATGGTTGGAATCGACCTGGCCTTTCATTAGAAGGGGCAAGTGTTTGATCCCAAGTATGAGTCAGAAATTTATTTCTATTTGAGCACGATGTTGTGTTGATATTTATCCATATATATATATATATATATATATATATATATATATATATATATATATATATATATATATATATATATATATATATATATATATATATATAGATAGATAGATAGATAGATAGATAGATACATATATATATATATATATATATATATATATATATATATATATATATATATATATAGCTAGAAAGGTATTTATATAGATAAAAAAAAACATTTAGAAATGATTTTAATTTCTCGTATTTATATTTTGAATAATCTAGTCTTCATTTATAATTTTTTTGTTATTTTTATCAGAATATCCAAATATATCTTTGTAAAATTTTCACCAATATAATGAAGTATAATTAAAAAACCTAATATAGTCCTGAAGAAGGGTTGTAAAGTGATCCGAATCAAGTGTCGACAACAAATATTAAATGAAGAAAAATAAATGTATATCTATTGTTATCCATAAAATCCTCTGCAGAAAATTCTGTCCAAAAAGAAACTCTTCGATTTTTGGACGTCGTTAAGAAAAAGTCTATTCATTATAAATATATATATATATATATATATATATATATATATATATATATATATATATATATATATATATATATATATATATATATATATATATATATATATATATATATATATATATATATATATATATATATATATATATATATATATATATATATATATATATATATATATATATATATATATATATATGTGTGTGTGTGTGTGTGTGTGTGTGTGTGTGTATATGAAGCGTATAGAACTCTGACCACCCAAGATCCACTTTTTAAGCAGAAAAATTTCCATATATTTTTTAATGCATAACTCCATTTCTATGAGATACATCAAGTTCAAACAAGTTTCAAATGAAGGATCTTTATTTCCGAATTTTCATACCCTAAAAAAATCCTTTATGTGCAATCCTGTGAAATTTAAACCCCTTCCATTTTTTTAAGATATTTTTAATTTTTAGATTAATAATACAAATATTAAAAATAGTAACATTTCAAGTCAATACACCTTTCTTGAATAATAATACCAAGAACATTATTTCTACCAATAACATTTTAATATTGTTATTATTATTATTATTATATTAATATTAGTATTATTATTATTATTTCTATTATTATTATTATTATCATTATTATTATTATTATTATTATCATTATTATTATTATTATTATTATTATTATTATTATTAATTGCTAAGCTACTTCTGTAGTTGGAAAAGCAGAATGTTATAAGCCCAGCGGCTCCAATAGGGAAAATAGCGCAGTGAGGAAAGGAATCAAGGCGAAAATAGATATTTTAAGAATAATATCAATATACAGTAAATATCTCCTATATAGGCTATAAAAAACTTTAACAAAACATGAGGAAGAGAAATTAGATAGAATAGTGTGCCCGAGTGTACCCTCATCATGAGAACTCTAACCCAAGATACTGGAAGACCATGGTACAGAGGCTATTGCACTACCTAAGACTAGAGAACAATGCTTTGATTTTTTAGTGTCCTTCTCCTAGAAGAGCTGCTTATCATAGCTAAAGAGTCTTTTTTACCTTTACCAAGAGGAAAGTAGCCACTCAAAATTATAGGGCAGTAATTAACCCCTTTGGTGAGGAAGAATTGTTTGGTAGCCTCAGTGTTGTCAGGTGTATGAAGACAGAGGAGAATTTGTAAAGAACATGCCAGGCTATTCGGTGTATATCTAGGCAAATGGAATAATAATAATAATAATAATAATAATAATAATAATAATAATAATAATAATAATAATAATAATAATAATAATAATAATAATAATTCTTTTATCGTTATTACAAAGTTATAGCAATAATAATAAAAATATAAAGATAAGTAGATAGAGGTGATATGGAGGATTATATTGAACATGCCTTGGTTTTATAGTGAAGTGTTTTCAAAGTCAATACACCCTCATTCTCTCATATCATAACATAATAAGGATAATATTGAATTGTTATTCTTGATAATATAATGATAAAATATGATATCATTATTAACAATAAAAAGTATAATAATTACTAGAATAATAATACTAAAAGTGGAACTATGTAGGTTTGGGTGGTTCTATATATACAGGTCCGGATGGTAGTGATTTTAGGCGCTGGTCGTTAATTGGTCCCTATGAACAGAGTTGGTACCAAGTCTAGGATGGAGCAGCTCTCCCAACGGCAGAGGCACTCACTGGGAGAGGATGCGTGAGAGTCAGGCTGCTGCTACACTCACAGATGTAAGAGATAGACGAGTACTGGATAATTCTGTGCTGGGGTCCAATAGTGGGGCTCTACATCAAGCAAGGTGTTATACAGCTCAGCTCCAAGGTCCAGTGAGCCCCGAGCTGCTTCCTTATTGACTGAGGCGCTCGCCAGGAGAGTTTCAGTCACAGGCAATATGTCAGGTTGCTGATCATCCTTATGTTCGTCGATGTTGGAGGGAGATTGGTTGGTGTTCCTACAGCAGGAGGGTGGGGGAGGAGCATTTTCTGTGTGGTTGGGCTTTTCCTGCTATATGAGCAGGGCTTGCAGGATCCTTAGTGCTCTGCTGTCTAGGGCGTTGCCGATAATCATTATATTGCCAGTGATGCTTTTGTAGTGCATGAGGAGTTGGTGCATCTTAATAGCACCCAGCTGAACAGCTCCAGGTATCGAGACAAAAATTTAGAAAGTTTCATTGCTGTTATTCCAATCAACAGTAGGACACATGACTTCTACAGAAAGTCCTGTGCGGGAGGGGACGTGTTGTTCTTCATAATGAGGGATCTGGTCCCCATACTTTGATGATAAATGAAAAAGTTGCTTTCAGTTTTTACTTCTAGGGCTATAACATTGTTCTTAATAATTTCCATCAAAGCCTTCTTGTATTCCTGTTGATGATTGTACATGAAGCCCTATTAGTAAAGGTACACGTACTGCTGTGTAATTAACATTTTCAGTAAAGAAAGAAAAAACTCATAGAAAACGCTGCTGCAAGTACCCATGTCACCTGCATACGTAGTATGGCCCTGGCATTGCAGTTTAATTGATAATCCTTGTTATGTTACAAGTTATGATAAAGCCAGCAAAATTCTAAGAAAATATCCCTAGTAGTGCTCACGGTTCCTTCAAGCCGAGTACAGTCAAAGTACTGTAATGTACCGATGATCCTACATGTTCAGATAAAACTAAGAAAAATTCCAGACAATCCAGGCTGGATGTAACTATAATCTTGCATGCTAAGTATAGTCCAAGTAGTGTGGTGCAATTGAAATTTTGGGTTAAGTCATATATTCCAAGAATGCTACAAAAAATCCTAGAAGTGCCATCGTATATCCTTACTGAGCATATTCCTGGTACTGTGGAGTACCAGTGATGTTAAATTATCCGATAAAGGCAGCAAAAATTCTGAACATTGATACTTGATTTGCCATTGGGTAATCCATAAAGAGGATAGTTAAGGTACTTGAATGGTATTATTAGAACTCAACACAAATGGGGTTCTGTTGTTATTACTCATATTGGTATTATTATTCTTGTCAGGTTTTTTTTTATCATTAATAAATCTGACAATTTTGAAGTATTTACTTTTAAACTTAAGCAACATTGTTAGCCATATAGGGGAAGCATAAATCAAGAATATTTTGCAGGTTTATGCAGCGCCCCTATAAATGAAGAAATTAAAATAAAAAGACTGGTCTTCGGAATCTCTAGGACCACTGCATCACTTTCATTCATTTTTTTGCTGAAGATACCATGGTTCATGGTCTAGTGCAGACGCAAGTAAGAGCTAGTTCTTTTACATAGTTTTTGAGATATCATGACATCAAAAAAGGCTGCCACATGGGCAAAGACGCTAAATCAGAAACTACTTGGCCGACTTGAACTAAATTTGGTGAAAATGTAGAGGACCATGGGGCGACGTAAACTGTGCAATATTAATGACCTAGAAGTCAGTGGACGATTTTTGGGAAAAAGACTGATTTTTTGTAAAAAAGTAAAAAAAAAAATGTACGGTACTAGCTAGCCCGATATCATGCTAGGTTTCATCCAAGCCTGAAAAGTTGTGATTACGTAAGCTTCCTAGGTAACCTTGACAGTAGAATGCTAGCTACTTAGTTAAAAAGTGTAGTTTAGTTCCCTTTGTAGGTCTATAATTAATACTATGCTATATCCAATCTTTCTATTGTTTTAATATACTTAAGGACAAATTATTTGTAAATCGAGTGCGGAGTTCTGTCTAAAAAGAGCTTCAGCTATTTTAATGTTCTCCAGTTATTATTATTATTATCATTATTATTATTATTATTATTATTATTATTATTATTATAATTTTAAGATAGCTTACTCAAAAATATATCTTATTTCATAACTGTAGTAAGACTGTTGAATGTTGTAGCTTTTTAATATTCTGTGTCATTCGTTGTCACTAATTAATTTGAATAATGGGTTAGTTCAAAGTTATGGAAAGAAGAAAAATTATGATCTATTGTAACTAGGGCTAGGGTAGCACACCTTGAATTGGTCTTTATCTAGCATTTTTACGAATGAATTATCTTAAACATAGATAGCAAAACCTGCCGTAAATGTTAGATAAAACCCTGAACGGAGTTGTCTTCAACTGTTATTTGGACTTTCTAACCATGGTGAGGGAAGGCTATATGCAGGATTCGTCTATCTTATTGCTGGTGTTATAACCTAATAAAACCATGCAGTTGATAGATATGTGATAACCTACTAATATCATAGTTATGTGACATACATTACTTCGCACATGTATCACACACGCTTGTACATTGTAATGGTATTTCCCTTTTTTTTTCTTTTATATATGGTCATTATCGCTCTCCCTTCCCACTGATAACCTGTCTGTTCATATATTTTCCTGTATAATTGTATTTGAGCTATTGTGCTGTTCCTTACTGGAACGGGTTGTATACATACAAGCTCAGACAAAACCACAGCCCAGGCCAGATTAAGAACTCAAGGAAGAACTATTACCAACGATCATAGCTAACTAAACTATTGCACTATAACCAGAGATATGAAATACATTTTTACTATCATTCAAAATCCCCCAAAGCAAAAATAACCAAAATTGCACTTACTGTTATAAAAAATAAACACTTGCAAGCTAGTTGAAATAAATATAAATAAATCCAGCAATTACAAACCCACTGTCTCTGCTTGCAGTCAAATCCAGAGGAGTATTCACTCAAGGAACCCATTGTCCTAAGTAGCAGGTTAAGTTTTGTGTTTGGTTCCATTAACCTCAGGCAGGGTAAAATTTGAAGTCAGCTATGATATTATAGGGGCTAGTACAGGATCCTCAGTGGTATCTGAATTTGAGTTTCAAAGATAGATTTGAACTGCTTATATGACCATGGCAAATGGAGATTGTGGTCTGGGGTGCAAGATAGTTAGTTTTTCTAGGTTGAGTTTCAAAATGGGGGTTTCCAATTAAATATTTTACATTGCAGATGAATAATATTAAATGTAAGGCATCCAAGTATGATGTGCCGTCCTTGCTAACCTGAAGTGGTTTTAGGAGGCACAATGGTTACATAGTTATTATTTTTTCATCTTCCAATGTTCTTAAGAAGACTCAAGTAGGAGTTTTCCCCCGATCCAAGTTTGAAGGCGTGGTAGCTTGTGGTTGGGTGAATCAGTAGATAGGGCTGATGCTATACGTCAGAATTGAGGATTTATTAAGAAGCGACGTATGTGTAAAGAATTTCTATTTTATATAATCGAATTTAAGAATCTTTTAACATTTCCAGACTCAAGATGTAGGTTCAAAGATCCATGTCTTAGGGCATTTCCATAATAAACCCTAAAATAGGTTGTTCTGATGACATATACGTCAATTATAAATAATATAGTGAAGGCATCCTACTTACGAAGCATCACAACTGGAGAGGCCCAGAGGACTCACTTTCTCAATCATACCTTGCTCTTTTAATTTATTACTTTCTCTTCCAATTGCCTCTACATGATGGATGGGATCCCCATAAGGTTTAAAACGAATTGGCGAGTGACTGCCAGTCTCGATGTTAAATAGATACTTAGTAATTCTCTCAGTGGTTCATCTCTAACTACAATTACGTCCGCAAAACCCCCTACAATATTTCCCAGTCTTGTGTGATAATTAATTGGGGTCACTCCAACAGCTGTTTGACGGAGCTTTCTCAGCCTATCACCACTGGAACCTTCACCATGGAAGTACGAGTACGCCAGTCCGTCTGGCTGTCACACTCAAACATAACTCAAAGTCGCAGACTGACTCAGTGCCTAAGTGGAACCACTGGGTACATACATTTATAAAGGGAATTTCAACCTTTCCTTTGGTGATGGTGGTGACTCCTGGAGACATGAAATCCCCCCACTTTTGATGTGGTTTTACGTAAACTAGGTCGCCTTTGCGCAGGAACCGCCTTCACTATCCCAGTGAGGATGACCCTAACTCGAGGTCGTGTTTCACCTATAAAAGGTATCTCTGTCTCTTTCCCCTGGTCCTACTTTCCACCTCACTTGTAATCCCTCCCCATCAGGCCCCCGTATTCCCTATAGTCACTTGATTTTCCTTGAGGAAATCAATCCCGAGGATAATGGCAATATCCCCAATATTTAATGTCGGGATGACATAGAAGGCATTGGTCACTTTTTGACCCTGAAGGTTGAATAATTGTCTGATGATATGTCGGGTCATTAGTTTGTGACCACCTGCCGTTTTCAACACCAGGCACTCCTTCAATGTATGAAGAGCATCAGTCTCCAGATGCTCTTCTATGAGGGGTACGCTGGCCCCGGAATTAAGCAGAACGCATTACATTATTATTATTATTATTATTACTTACTAAGCTACAACCCTAGTTGGAAAAGCAGTATGCTATAAGCCCAGGGGCTCCAACAGGGAAAATAGCTCAGTGCGGAAAAGAAAAAAGGAAAATAAAATATTCTAAGAAGAGTAACAACAATAAATATCTCCTATATAAACTATAAAAACTTTAACAAAACAAGAGGAAGAGAAATAAGATAGGAGAGTGTGCTCGAGTGTACCCTCAAGCAAGAGAACTCTAACCCAAGACAGTGAAAGGCCATGGTACAGAGGCTATGGCACTACCCAAGACTAGAGAACAGTGGTTTGATTTTGGAGTGTCCTTCTCCTAGAAGAGCTGCTTACCATAGCTAAAGAGTCTCTTCTACCCTTACCAAGAGGAAAGTGGCACTGAACAATTACAGTGCAGTAACCCCTTGGGTGATGAAGAATTGTTTGGTAATCTGTGTTGTCAGGTGTATGAGGATAGAGGAGAATATGTAAAGAATATGCCAGACTATTCAGTGTGTATGTAGGCAAAGGGAAAATGAACCGTAACCAGAGAGGAGGATCCAATGTAGTACTGTCTGGCCAGTCAAAAGACCCCATACACGATTCTAAATCTATTCCATGAACGGGGACCGCATTCCTACTCTCATGTGTGGGAGTGGTGGTGAGAGGCTGCTGCTCTACCTCCCGAATCCCCTCAGGCACTATCTCGGAAGCCGTGCTCGCCTACCAGGGCGTATCCCTCACTGCTGCCTGGGGTACTGACTGGTTTCCCCCGATGCTGGGCTGGGGATGCCGGCTGACTCCTTGGCACTTCTGTCCCCAGTCCTAGCGGGTCTGATGGATGGCCTGATGGACACTTCGTCTTCCCCTTCCTCTTGTTGGTGCATGGGTGGCATGGTTTCTTATGCTGACGCTATTATTTGGACTGCTGTTCAGTAGATGATCTATGGCATGGCATCCAAAACACCACCGCTGATCGTCGGAGGAGCATGCAGCCAGGAGTTGCCACCTCCCACCACATTTCCAACAACCAGGAGCTATCCCATTCCTACCTCTCTGACCTCTTCCCCTTCGAGGTCCTCTTCTACATGCAACCCATCCTTTAGAGATTTTCAAAGCTGATTGGGCGCCGGCCTGCATTGAAGGCTGGGCCGCTGCCATAATGGGGGGGGGGAAGCGTTCATCCATCAACCTGCCTGTCCAAATCCTCTCTGGTTGAGCATCATCTGTGAGGTAGGGATGGCAACTTTCAAGGGTTTCCCAGACTCGAACGGGAGAATAACTACAGTTTCGGGGAGAGCCTTCATTAATATTCTTCGACAGAACGCATCTTTTTCTTCAGGTGTCTCCTCTGCTTTACGTGCCAAGCTATAGAAATCTCTAGTTATACGGTTGACATATACGGCGATGCTTTCTCCAACCAGTAAGTCCGAGCTATAAGCCGCCCACAATCCTTGTTTTTCTTTTTTATGGAGAGCGAAGTGTTTCAGGAGTCCCTTCTGGAATGACTCCCATTTTGTAATGTCATGATCCAATCCACCTAACGAGGAAGCCGCGGCCCCGGTCATCTTTTGTGTGGTTTGGGCATCCGCAGAGTGTCAGAACAACCAGGGGCGGCCTTTTTGATGGTTGTCAAGAAGGATTCGATCGACAAGAATCCCTCTAAGGACTGTATATTATCAAGTTCAGGAGCAGGTCTTAGTAAAACTTTGAGTTTATTTACCATTTCCACCATTTAGGTCACATCTGCCACGGTGGTGTCCATGACATTTCCCAACCGGGTTAAGATTGTAATGTCACTACCACTGTTTTGTCGTTTTTGTACGTCTCTGCGTAATTCCGCTAGTTCACACCTGATTTCTTGTAGGAGTAACGGTGGGACCATTTCAAAATTCTGTTCACCGAGTACTGAGTCGACAATACATAGGGGATTCATTTCACCCCTCTATCCGCCACTGACACTCGACGTCGAACTTCTCGTGTTGACCATTATTATTGATATCTTTTGTTTCCACTTTTTCCATAATCGCACGTCGGCTAAAATCGCTTAACACAGACGTTAATCTATTTCTGCACCACACCTGACACCATTTAATATGAACCGATCTTGGTCGTATTGGGGTTCAATCAACTTAGGAAAACACGTATGTGGTGGGTGGTTCATGGACAAATAATAGCCGAGTTGATCGTTTTACACAGACAATATTCTCTTAAGATGACATGGGAGCCCTTAATTGTCATTACGTTACGTTACTAGATATCCGCTAATGTCACCAACTTCTCTTTGATTGACTATGTTGACAACGTCGGTTCCAGGTCGTTTAATACCTCCTCAAACAACCCCTTCCTATCCCACCATTGTGCAACATATCTTGAGATTTTTGGCTGGACCAGCATTTATAGAACCTCCTAATTACTGTACAAGATGAGAAGAGTTGCAGGACTGCATCATTTTGGAGAAAAGGGAGAGCGTGCTCTTATGAACAAATACCCAATCTATCACTAAATAATTTTATAATGACCGTATCCCCTCTAATTACATTCTCCCTGGGTGTGTCTGTAATTTACATGTGAATCGTTGTTATCTTCCATTATGATAATTTTACAATAAACTATTCCAGTAATCTAAAAGTAAGCGAGAGACTTATATTTAGAGTTTTGTTGAAGATGTACTTGAATCAGATATTCACTTTTAAGAATATTTCTGCTCATGGTTCTGGGAAAATTAACTTAAACAATAAATCCTCTTTTGATGTAAAGGTCGTCAATTTCCCCGCTTCTCATCATTTATTATTCAATTGCCACACATAGGGATAAATTGTTGGCCTTACGGTTGGTTAAAGAGCATTAAAAATAAGTGTAATAATGAGCAAGAGACCAAGTGTCACATCTACTGAAAATTGACTTGAGACATGAACAATGATGAAATAACACTAGAATAACACACAAGAAGCAATAAATAAACATATAGGGAGAAGAGGAAAGGAAAAACTCAGAATTAAAGTCAGTTAAAAAGCATAACGAAAGAAGATAAAGGACTAGTGGATGTCCTTAGAAAAATTAAGAAGAAAATCCTGACAATGATGTAGAGAATAGTAGCAGCTAGGAGGGGTGGCGTGTACTAGTTAGCCGTGGAGGACCATTAGGGAAGAGACCTTAGTGCCTTTCCACCGAGATGGGCGGGTCAGAAATGACGACGCCCAAGGGAGGAAACATTTTTTAGGAAACACACCCATCCCAGTGAGATTGGCAAGACAATGTTCCTGTGCGGAACAAGGATTGTACATCCACATGTGCACCTAAAATGGCCGGTTTGTTCAGTTTACCATCGCGGGAGCAACAACATCGAAATTCATCATTCGAGATGAGAGGCCGAGACCCATCTATTGGGTCCTATGAGACGTTCATCATGACCAGTTTGGGTGCTCGTAAATGACTAACAATGGAGGACTCCCTCGTCAAATCAAAAGCTGGGGGAGCTCTGACAAACACAGAACGCTCACGAAGGCCAAGGACTGTCCCGGAAATTTGAAGAGGTTCTAGACAGCAACTGTAGAATGACAACAATCAACCCACATACAAGTTAACCCTAGTTAGTAGATCATACCTGCGCATAACGCTATAGGAAATCCTGTGCCCATATGGAATCATTGTAGGAAAAAGTATGCAAACAGGCTTTATTTTACCTAAAATATACAAAAGTAAAAAAAATAATATTCCTGAACAAATATCACCCTCAATTATGACAATTAAACTTAACAAAATATATTTTTGATTTATTAGAAAAAAACTTTGATCTAAAAAGATCTTATCAATTGAGGTACTGTAATGATAAAAAAAACACGCCATTCAGCAAAAAAGATTTTAGAATTTATGAACTAGGAACTATAAAGAATCCCCTAGGCATCTTGTTCATCCTGGGAACCACAGAAAACATCGGCCCTGGAATAAATAAAAACGGACATATTATTATTTACACTCCAACAGCAAACACTTGAGTCTTCAGCTATGATGATATGTTCTGGTGAATTTTATGCTTGTATATGCAATAAAACTTTTTTTTCTAATAACTTTGTTTCTAGTATATTTCCAATGTCTGAATGCAATAAGAAAAAAATACAGTTACCTGCTACTTGATGTCCTCATCATCATCTTCACATTTGTGGAAAATGACACTGTAGTGTCGCGGACAGACTGCCCTCACACAGTACGAGCAGTATGTCCTTGTTTGGCTAGCTGTTTTCCATTCGCAGATACTGCATCTCTTCTTCCCTTGGCCTGCCTGCTGGGTCTGGGGTTCCTCATTGCTTGTGAAAGAGAAGCAGGCACGTATGAGGTGGCTGACTGACAACTTCATCCCAGCCTGTTGCAATCTCTTTCCTGTCAAAGGCTGGACCAACTCCCTGGCGAGAGTGTGCATGAAGAGGCACCAAAATTTTGTTTGACAGTTTTGCTGAAGCTTACTAAGAATAAAGCAATTTATCACAGCAGTATTTAGCATGGCATAAAACAAGCAAAGTGGCCAGCGTCTGGTTTTCTGGTTGCAGCTGTACCTGGTACACATCATGTCCAGTATATCCACTCCTCCCTTTGTTTTATTATAAAAGTGTATTGCTTCAGGTTTGTTTCTTTCACCGATAGCAGAAGAGTTGTGCTTGGATAACAGAAGTAGCACAATTTTATCCTTTTTTGTTTGAATGACACTATACTCACATTTTCATGGAACACAAAGATGCTAGAATCTACTGGCCTACTGAACTTTTTGTCCACCATTATTTTAGAAACATACCTTTTCCTTCATGAAGTCCCAATTAGGTAGGTGTTCCTCTTGTACAGCTCTTTCACCAGGGACAGCAAAGTAAACCAGTTGTCCACTGAGATTGTACAGTTGCTGTCTAAGTAGGGCTCTGTAAGAGTCATAGTGTATTATTCCCCCAGTTTAACAGGAACTACTCAGGGGCGTCTATGTTCAGCAAGGTCCAAAATGCCATTTAGCATGAAACTGTTCCTAGCACCACATGCCATATTCATCTTTATGTCATATTTGGGTGGTTTATACCGCTTATAGTAGCGGAAAGGACACCGTCCCCTAAATCCAACCATCTGCTCATCAACAGTGATTGCATTTCCTGGTACATATTTTTTCTGAAAATTATCAAGAAAACACTCCCATGTGTTTCGCCAAGGAGCCAGCTTGTCAATCTTCATTCTTTCATTCCGTGTGGTGTGGTCCTCAAACCTGAGTGACCTTAGGAGGAAATTGAATCTTTTTTCATTCATCGCAGAACAATATAGGGGAGACCTATGCTGTTTGCTCCACATTTCCGCAACAGTGATACAGTTATCTTGCTTCCCACCACTCTGGATTAGTATGCCCATTAGTGCTTCTATCTCCTCTGGGCATGTGTGTGCAAATGTTACATCTTTGGTTTTATAAATCTGTGCCAGCATATTTATCTTCATATTTGTGTACTTTACAATGTCGGCCACCATATCTTCATCCACAAAAAGAGAGAAGAACTCACTGGGGGTGGTTGGTACTCTTGATGCATCTGTGAGGCCAGGAGTGTTGGGGACTCGTGGGTTTCTTGCAGTAACTCTCCGGGGCAGATGTCTCCTTGACCACTTAGTGTTATCGGAAGATTGACATTGTGTAGCTGATATTTGAAAAATAGTACTAGGGCATGAAGATGTATCCTGGGTTGAAGAAGGGCTAATAGTGGGAGGAGGGTTAGTCTGAACACTAGGAGGGCCAGCAGTAGGAGAAGGACTAATAGCAGTAGAAGTTGCGATGGTGGCAGTAGGGGATGACACTGGTGACATCTTAGGTTCATGAAGAATCATCATCGGCATGTCATCGATGTCAGAGTCCTCTGAATCACTGTAGATGATTCGTCGTTTCCTTGGTAGTGGTATTGAGGTAAACAAAGAATGCCGTAGCTTTTTTACCTTATGTGGTGAAACAAGTCTTTGTAAACTGTCATCTGGGCATATAATCACGGGCTCAGGAGGGGCCTTGTGAGGTGTTACAGTTACATGTATTACTCCAGCTTGATCAGTATTACACTCAATAATGGTGTCAATTTCATCCATGTCAGTCTGTAGAGGGTCTTTTTGAGGTGTTATCACTGCTTGCATGGAACCTGAAGTACCAATCTCACACTCAATTACAGTCTGTGATTGTGAAGGCAAGGCACAAGAGGTGGATGGGCCAGCCCTAGGGGAGGGGTGGGGAGACTCAGTAATCCCATAATGAGAAATGTCCCTGTCCATCCCTTCATCATGGGTAGTGTACAATAACTTAGCTGAGCTATTCACCAAGGCATCTAAGTCGAACCTGGACAGTGTCCTCTTACGTTTCGTGGGCATTTTATCACAATAAAAGAAAAAAAATCAATAATATTATATATGGAATAATGTAATTCATATTTCACTATGTACAAAATCTAATAAGGTTATTTCACTCTCAAAAGATAGTTATTATGTTATTTACATGCGGTAATGGCCTTTTCTGAAAAATATATTTTTCACCAAATACTATCATATTAGGAAATTCTGTGCCATTTGGATATATGAGTACTCACCAAGAGTGGATGAAGAGGAGCAGCACGTTACACACCTTACAGTATGAAGAACCTTTGTTGAAATGCCCGCCAAAGCACCAACTGAGCCAAGGAAGTATGAATTGTGGGAAAAATTTGGCAGGAAATACAAAAGTACAGGGGGAGCTATGCCATTTGGCACAGAATTTCCTATCTAGGGTTTTAAGCAATGGGGTAAAAAAATATTTAGTTTTATGATTAGCGAACATGTTGTAGGATTATGTGTAGAGTAACGAATTTATAATTCCGTTTTCTTTACGGAGTGTTGAAGAGAAATGAAGAACTAATCGAGTAATTTTTTTTTTCAGTGTTAAAGCTTCGAGTAGAGATTAATTTTTCTTTTCTAAAAATAAAAATATACTATTGACTCTGTTGCTGTGTGGATAACTAAGATGTTGTTCTTTACACTGTGTCAATTATGAATTTTCTTTGCATGGTTTCTTTCGTTTAAAGTAATTTGATCTTTTCATTCAAGACCTTTGCAACCAAACATGTTATTTTCTTTTCTTTTTTTTAGAAAAGAAGTAGAGTCACATATTGAAACAATTTTGTTTAATTCAATCGATTCATGCTGGTGACATTTATCTCTACGTTTCAACTTATGAACTTCTTGTTCTTATTGCTGCAGTGAAGTCACTGTCAAACAAATAATTTTTCCCAGCATATTTTAGTATCTAGCCACCAAACTCTACCTCAAGTAGCCCAATATATATTGGTTAAACCGACAGAAAAGATGTACCAATCTCTTGCTTGCTTGTCATCACTGTAATAGAAAAACTTCGCTTAGTTGTATTATTATTATTATTATTATTATTATTATTATTATTATTATTATTTTTTTTTTTTTTTTTTTTTTATTATTATTATTATTATTATTAGCAAAGCTACAACCCTAGATGGAAAAGCAGGATGCTGGAAGCCAGAGGGGTCCCACTGGGAAAAATAGCCCAGGTATGAGAGGAGATAAGGGAATATACTAATTACAAGAGAAGTAATAAACATTAAAATATTATTATTTAGGAAGGATATTCTTTCTCTTTTTTTTTTAACTACAAAGAAATTTATGATTTTGACAAGTAACGTAATATATTTTATCTTAGGGGTACAATTGAGTCTTTGTTTTTCAACTCTGTAGAGGATTGTCTGTTTTGGAAGAATAGTGACAAGTGAGTAATTTGTTGTTATTAGGTGCTTTATGTTAACATGATAGAAAAAAAGAGGATTTGAATTCTAAGCTGGGTCCGTCTGTTTATTTGAAATCGCGAGGCCAAATAATTAACATGAAAGTCTGAGAAATGAATGAACAAGTTGCCGTAAACTTTTCCAGTTTGTATCCGGGAATAAAGCAAATGTTCAGATTTTGTGCTAAAACTGATCTTTATGGCACCGTATTTATAATAGTTGTATAGGACATTAGGATTTAGTAAACAAAATGTCATGTTTCGGCAATAATCGCTTGTCTGATAACTTTCTGAACAACAACATGGAACCATTTACAAACAATTAGAAATTCAGAAAACAAAAGGTAACCTCAAATTTTGACGTAGATGTCATAAGAACCACACTTGCATGTCACTCGACTTGCAAGCATGTGAAACCTGTGTTTAAAAACATATTAGTCTGATTTGATGAGACAAAAAAAAATAGAGACTATATGCAATGATTGAAGGAATAAGTAAAAATCCAAAATACATTTAGTTGGCGAATGTGATTGTTTCTTCATCTGAGTAAAATAAGGGGATTTGATTATCAGGATAAAATTTGAGTTAGAGAATAAAATGTGAGTAGCCATATTATTGCCCGTCAATAGTTAATAATTGTCCGATAACTGAAAGCTCATAACTCGAAAACATACTATTTCAAGCTTTGGTAGAATATTTTCCACTTATTGTTCAATTTTAGAGAGAAAGATATCATTGAAAAGAGAAATATAAATCCCATAAAATACTTCACCAGAATTTTGATTTCTCCTATTCTCTTTATTTCATGATTTGTGTTTACCAGTGTTAGCTAGGGCTCGCTTGAAACACCTGTTGGAGGTCATGTAAATGACCTCTGCCTGCTGGTTTGCCTGGGAATGCATGCTGTCTCACCTTCCACCAGCGAAAGGATTTTGTCACCGTGTCAATCTGCAGATAAAGGGTTTTTTTCTGTCACCTCCTTGTTCTTACAGATTGCTTGGGA
This sequence comes from Palaemon carinicauda, assembly GCF_036898095.1. Classification (NCBI taxonomy): domain Eukaryota; kingdom Metazoa; phylum Arthropoda; class Malacostraca; order Decapoda; family Palaemonidae; genus Palaemon; species Palaemon carinicauda. Next base: position 140,457,014 of record NC_090734.1, read on the forward strand.
GAGCAACAGTCAGGAGACGAAGGCCTTCCGGAAAAGCATCCGGTTAGAGACAAAACGGATTACTACCTCGATACCCCTAGGACACTTGGCATCTCCCCATGGACGCCATGTGCCACGACAGGCGGTGTGCCATGCCTTGTAGTTAGTCGGGTTAGAGTCACTGTCAAGGTACCAGGGCTCATAATTACTCCGTTGTTCAAGACTACCACCATAAGACCTTTGTGTAAAATTATTCTTGTTTTTTTATGTAGACAGATGAAGTGTGAGTAACACTATTATTATCTTATGTAACTGTACTCTCGTCTCCTCGCTGACTGTTCGCCCAAAAAAATTTATTTTGATATTTGAAATGTAAAAGACCACTTATCATTAATGTAAAAAGAAAGACGCTTTGCCAGATTTTCAAGTAACTTAAGCGTTCTCAAGAAAACTATGTAACTTTTCCCTTAAATACAATAAGTTGAATCCCAGCCTCATCTCAGTCTAATCCCGCTTTCTGAAAATCCATTTTATTTAAATTTTCTCTAACCTGACGATTTTGGTGGCTTTGCGGTAGGATTGATTCAACGATTAGTGGAAAAAATATAATAAATTAAAAAATGAGTGTACAGGGATTTGAAGATTTGTACATTGAGGTCGACGAAACTGTTGGAGGCCTGTGGCATTTTGTTAGGACACAAGGAGAACCTGTACACAGTGGAACATCGATGGGCCCAGAGGGACCAACACAGCAGGGAGCATACCATAACAGCCCTTCACTGGAAGATGGGTTCGAACACCGGCTTGGTGGAAATGGAAGACACAGCGACTATAGCGGTTTCCCACCACTGTCAGAGTATGTCCCCATCTTTGAAGATACAGTGCCACAGCGAGGGCGAAGATTTATATGGATCGAAGCGTTCCTCGCATCTGTTGAAGCAGAGACATTAGAGCAAGGCTTTTCAAACTATCAGAGAATTGTTTTCGGAAAACAGAGAGTTAGAGGAAAAGAAGGTGAAAAGGGACATTGGATTAATGGAGACCAGGTCTTGGGAACACCTGAAAGTACACCTAAAATGGAGACTAGGCCTAGGTACCGCCAGTCTGCATCAGTACATTGGTAATTATGTTCCTGTTCGGGAGGAAGGCGAACATTACTACGACTTCTTCGAGCAGATAGCAGCAGACTTACACGACTTTTTGGATGGCCATGATGCATTGGAAAGCATGAAGGACCCCTGGTTGAAGAAGATTATCGCTATGCATGTACCCGGATATGCGTGGGGTACACTGATACCACCCATACCAGTGGAGAGGGTGATGGAAAACTGGCGGATTTTAATAGAAAGCACGGAAGCCACACGCCACCTGAAAAAACAACGGCATCAGCGACCTTCGTCGTCGTCATCATCGTCATTGAGCCATCCGAGTGGAAAGAAGAAATCGTCAGGAATAAGAGCAATCCCGAAGACCAAATTCCCAGAAGAAGATACATTGTTATAATTGCAAACAGCGGGGACACTACGCGAGCCAATGCAATGTGGCTCAAACCCCCACAGCGGGAGCAACAGCAACGCCCCAAGCAGCAGGAGGAACGACATCTGCTATGGGAACAGCGCCTGCGATGGGAACGACATCATATTACCCCCATCATTTGGTGGGTTTTACGCATGCATTCCCAGGATGGAAGTCCACAGCGATACAACTGCCGCCGCCTGCGGCTTGGTCAATGCCGCAACCGCAAGGACGACCCCCAGCGTCACCAGCGGCGCACAGGAAAACCCAATAGGAAGAACACCGATGACAGCACCCCAGCAACCTGTTATGAAAGTTATGTTCCCTTCTGGTTTTAAGAGATATTTAATAGGTAGATGGGCATTTGTGTCTCTTATTTTGGAAAAACACATTACAGTCAGTCATTTGGAAAACGAGGTTTCTTTGAAATGTAAAGGTCTAGGGGGAAAAGAAGTTCTCATAAATAGTTTTTGTTCAAAACCTTTTGAATTGGGATGTGGAGGATTTATTTTTGTTTTATTTTAATTTTTGTTTTTTGCCAAATCCTAAAAGAGAGAGAGAGAGAGAGAGAGAGAGAGAGAGAGAGAGAGAGAGAGAGAGAGAGAGAGAGAGAGTAGTTAGTGTATCGATTGTGTGTGGTGGGAAAGACTATTGTTTTAAATGAGATTGTTTGATTATGTTTTTAGTTAGGTTACAACAGTGGTGAATGTCTTGGGAGAATGCTTTTTTTGATTGACTGCGTCCTGAGGCAGTTGTGTGAACGCTTGGATTTATATTTTTTCTTACAAGCGTTGGAAGTGATTGGTTTATTTTCTGAGGAAGTACAGTTTTGTTTATCTTTGCGTGTCGTGATTGTGAATGAGAGGAACACTTTATTATTTATCTTTGATTATATTGCGATGGTTTAGTTTGCTAGGAGTGTTCATAAGTGTTTTTCTTTTTTTTATTTTAGCAGGCCGTGATTCCTCCTTTTGAGTGACTCAAATTTTTGAAAGTGGATGATTGTTGACGACTAGGCCTATGAGTGATTTTGTGTAGACTGCTCTTTTTAATTGCCCAACTGTCGATGACCTGGCCTGTTTATCAAGATTACGCATAATGATTATGAGGATGATGACGATGATGATATCCAGGACCCCAATCAGGGAGGCAGTTGCGGAAAATAGCGCAAAGTATGTTGCTAGCCACGAAGGTGTGGTTGTGTGTAGTAAAAGACAGTTCTGCAGTGTCAGTGTGCCATTAATTAAGACTCTGGCTCATTTGGACGAGTGTCTGTCCTTATAAATATATAAACATACATATTTGGGTGTTGGTGTGAAGTTTAATTTAAGTTTGTTAGGTTTTTTTGGGTGATTTATTTCAATGGTATACTGTTATCATATATTTAAGTGTTGATAATTTGATTGTGGATTATTTATGTTTAACGTTTTAGTTTTAAGAAATATAGTATTAAGGGTATGTTTTGTTTTCATTTTCCTTCTGTCGAAGAGTCCAGTTGATAAAGTAAGGGGAAAGTTTGTGTTGTGGGACAATTGTCAGGTAAAGTGATTCAAGGGTGTGGGGGTTGTTTTGCAACATCCTGCCACATTATTTTGGCGCCTGAACAGGGACTGCCGAGGTGGGATTGATAGCTGGACTCTTAGACGAAGGACTGAATGGGATAAGAAATTAGATTAAGGTTGATGAAAATGGAAGAGCAGAACAAGTTACTGAGGAAGGAATTGCGGCTGAGTAAGGAGCGTGAGGAGAAGTTGCTGCATGAGAATAAGAGGTTAAGTTATGAGAATGAGGAGATGCAAAAGGAACTGAAAGCGCTAAAGGGAACTGTAGAGAGAGTGGAAGAGGGTGTTGAGATAAGGATGCGTGAGAATGAGGAACGAATGGAAGCTATGATGGGGCAGGTAATGGGAATGATGAAAACTTTCATGGTTGAAGGCGCAGTCGGAGGAGTGGCCTCTGCTACGGGTAATGGGTTGATAGTGGAAGAGAAGGTTAAGGTAGGTGACAATGGGAAAGGAAATGATAGTGATAGTAATAGTAATAGTGATAGTGAGATTGAAGATAAGGGAATTAGGCATAGTAAGGATGAACAGAAATGTAATAGAAAGAATGAGAAGAAAGGTAAAAGTGATGTGAAGAAAGAGAAGAAAAAGTGTCAGGATGATAGCAAGGATGATCGTGAATGGGTGAAAGTGGTGAGTAAGAAAAGGGCTAGGAAGAGTATGATCAAGGATAGGAGTATGAGTGTGGAATTAGATTCTTTATATGCTAGCGAGGAAGTAGGAAACAAGAGGGAAGGTAGCAGTGATGATAACAGTGAGAATGAACGTGATGTGTGTAAGACTGTATTTATGAGAGAGGTACCTTGGTGTGAAAGGTTCAATGAGCATAGCAGTAGGGATGTATATGATTTTTTTAGGGAGTATGAGAAGTATTGTCAGGATAAGTATGGTGATAGTAAGAGAGTTTGGGCTAGGGAGTTAGGAGAATATTTGACTGGGTATTTGTTGACGATGTATGGAGTGATAATGAGTGTAGGTGACGTTGATTATGAAAGTGTGAAAAAGAGAATAATTGAGCAGGTAAAACGTATAAAAAGGAGCGTTAGGTATAAGAATAAGAATGATTTTGATGAGGCAAGGATGAGTGCAGGAGAAGCTATATCAATGTACGTATGTAGGTTGGAAACGTTAGCTAGGAAGAAGTACGGGGATGAAGGCATAAATGAGAATAAGGAGTCAATGAGGAAGTTTTTGGCAACAGTACCTGAGAATGTGTGTGAATTTATTAATTTGAAATGGAAGGAGAAAATGGGGTGGACGCAAGAGAGATTGACATGGGATGATATACTAGAGATAGTTGAGGATTATGAGTTAGATAGATGTATGAAAGAAAGTAAATCTGTGAGTGTAAGAAGTGGAATGGAGGAAAGTGTGCCAGAATTTGTTAGTTTTAGAGATGCTGTTATGAGAGGACCGATGAGGGTAGCTGATAGTGTAGTATATAGGAGTGTCAGGGCGAATAATGTGGGAATACCTGTAAGGACAAATGAAGGGCTTAGGCAAGGGAATCCGGTTTAGAGGGATAGGAGTGCTAGTGGGCAGCGAAGTATGTCAAATAGTCGTGTCCGTGATGAAAAGTGTTATAGATGTGGGAAAGTGGGACATAATAAGAATGAATGTAGATGGGCTCTAGGTGCTTGTTTTGGATGTGGTGAGGTAGGGCATAGAATTAGTGAGTGCAAGAAAGAGAAAGGCGTAAAATGTTATCAGTGTGGTATGACTGGGCACATAACGAGTGGATGTCGTAGTAATTGGATGAATGTGATTTGTGGTAATTGTGGTAAGGATGGTCATTATGCTAGAATGTGCAAGGAGCCGCGGGGTAAGTGTACTGAATGTTGTGCAGATGGGCAGGTAGCTAGAGTATGTAGGAGGAAGGGATTAAGTCAGCCAGGATGTTCGGGAAACTAGAGTGTGAGAGGGTTCAGCTGGGTCAGTCCTCCTGTGTGTGTGGAAGGAATAGGATCAATGTTTGTGAGAATGGGATGAATAATTGGTTGGAAATGAGCATGTATG
>NC_090734.1:140472085-140478789 GCF_036898095.1 Palaemon carinicauda
CGCACCCCTACGCCGACCTCCTACAAGAATTTCCCGAGGTTTTCAAGCCCGAGCTCCAACACTCGCCAAGTTCTCCGTCCAAGCACGGGATCTACCACCACATCACAACGACAGGACCTCCTACTCACGCCAAATTCCGCCGCCTACCGCCCCAGAAACTGAAGGATGCCAAACTCGCCTTTGAGGACATGGAACGCATGGGTATATGTAAGAAAGCATGGAGCCCCTGGGCATCGCCCCTACACATGGTAAAAAAGGCGGACGGGTCCCGGAGACCTTGCGGCAACTACAGGTGCCTCAACCTCATCACAACGCCCGATCACTACCCGCTGCCCAACATGCAGGACCTAACGAACACGTTGCACGGGGCGAAGTATTTTACCAAGATGGACCTCCTCAAGTCTTACTTCCAGGTCCCCGTATTTCCAGAAGACATCCCGAAAACTGCCATTGTAACGCCGTTTAGATCCTACACCTTCGCATACTCAAACTTCGGTCTACGCAACGCTGGGGCAACCTTCCTACGACTAATGGATAGCATTCTGGGTGACCTACCTTTCTGCTTCTGCTACGTCGACGACATCCTGATATTCTCAAAAACCAAGGAGGAACACCGGAGGCACGTCCGCACCCTCCTCAAACGCCTACAGGAGAACGGCCTGGTCGTACGTTTCGACAAATGAACGTTCGGTGCGGAAGGAGTGGATTTCCTTGGTCACCGCGTATCCTCGTGTGGGGTAAAACCCATGACAACAAAGGTCAACGTCATCAGAAAGTTTCCGATACCTACGACCATCCGCCAACTTCAGGAGTTCCTGGGGATGGTCAATTACTACAGGCGCTTCATCCCAAACATCGCACAAACCCTGTCACCCCTCGACAACGTCCTGAAAGGAAAAGCGAAAAAACTCGAGTGGGGTTTGCCCCAGCAACAGGCATTCGCCCAGACGAAGGATGCCCTCGCGAATGCCACCACCCTGGCTCATTTCGACGACAACGCGCCCCTGCGACTAACGACCGACGCCAGCAACGTCGCCTGTGGGGCTGTGCTGGAGCAACTTGTCGATGGGTCTCCTCGACCGCTGGCATTCTTCAGCAAGAAATTGAAACCCGCCGAAACAAGATACAGCACCTTCGATAGGGAACTCCTCGCCGTCTACCTCGCAGTCCGCCACTTCAGGCACATCTTGGAGGGCACTCCCTTCACAATCGCGACGGACCATCAACCCCTCGTACATGCCTTTACGAAATTGACTGACGCATGGTCCTCCCGACAACAACGTCATCTCGCAACAATCGCCGAATTTGGGTGCACCATACGTTATGTCCCAGGAAAGAAAAATCCAGTCGCAGACGCCCTTTCAAGGATTGAAATTGACGCAATCCACCTGGGAATCGACTACGCCAATCTCGCAACCGAACAATGCACCGACCGAGAAGCACAGGATCACCTGACGGGGCCATCCGCGCTCAAGATAAGTGTGATTCCCCTCGGACCAGCAGGAGTAACTTTTCTTTGCGACACCAGCACCGGCCGCCCACGTCCCTGGATACCAGCCTCCTGCAGGAGGAAAATATTCTATATCATCAATGGACTTTCACACCCCTCAGGACACACCACCGCTCGCCTTCTGTCTGAGAAGTTCGTCTGGCCAGGGATAAAAAAGGACGCCCGGGAATGGGCGGAGTCATGCATCAACTGCTAGTCAAGCAAAGTCAGCCGTCACCCCGAATCGGGGGTAGGCGATTTCCCCCAGCCAAAAAGACGTTTCGGTCACATACACATCGACATAGTGGGACCCTTGCCCCCTTCTGGATCTGCTCGCTATCTGCTTACGATCAATGATCGCTCCAAAAGGTGGTTGGAGGTATCGCCGATGACCGAAACTACGACTCAAGCATGCGCCGAAGCCCTTTTTTCAAGCTGGGTGAGCAGGTTTGGCGTTCCTGACGACATCACGACAGACAGAGGCCCCGCTTTCCTCTCAGAAATATAGGCTCGCTTTGGCGAACCTGATGGGGACGACGCACCACGGCATACAACCCCGCTGCAAACGGCATGGTCGAAAGAACTCACCGCGCCCTCAAGGCGTCCCTGATGGCGAGCTGCACCGACGGGGACTATAAATCACGACTTCCTTGGGTACTCCTCGGCCTTCGCACCGCCCCTCGCTCAGACGGCGAAGCTTCGCCCGCCGAAAAGGTTTACGGGGAGGCGCTCGCAGTTCATGGCGAATTCTTTCCCTAATCAACAGACGACATGCAGCTGGATCACCTAAGGGACATCGCCAGGAAGTTCAGGCCATGTCTCAAAACTTACCAGGACAGAACCAAGCACTTCAAACCAAAAAACCTGGATGACTGCGGGTACGTTTTCGTCCGTGTCGACGCTCATCGACTACCACTAACTAGACCTTATCGAGGCCTCTACCGGGTAATTAAGAGGACAACGAAAGCTTTCCTTCTCGTCGTCCATGGCCAAGAGGACTTCGTCTCAATAGACCGCGTGAAACCAGCATTTGTCGAAGGAAGCGACACCGCCTCCGCCTGACCTGGCAGATCCAGAGTTCCACCTAAAAACAAGGCGCCCAACGAAAGAAAAATCATCAAACGACGACAAAAGGAAGAGATCCTTACGCCGACCGCCGGCGCGCCCCTCCATTAAAAAACAAGAGGAACCCTGAAAAGATACGAATATTCATCATCAGCCCTCTACGCCGCCCGATGTCTTGGGGGGGGGGAGTACTTGTAAGGACACCGCTCCCTTCGTCGTCCAGAAAATAAACAAACTGCTCACTTATTTGAATTCACCTTTCGCCACACCGTGGTTTCCATGTATATGTATTACGCTTTATCAGAGCTACATTTTGATAAATGTATCATTTCATTTCATGTTTCTGTTAACTCATAATTCGTATATTTGTAAGTGTAAGAAAACACATTTATTTTGGCGGGCAATCCATTCTGATTGGCACCAGCGCCATCCTACCTTTCCGTCCGCACCTTGTAATATACTCCCATGCACATTTGAATAAAGCATCAGTTGATCTTGGTGATGCTTGTCTCACTGTCCTTACAATATATATATATATATATATATATATATATATATATATATATATATATATATATATATATATATATATACATATATATATATATATATATATATATATATATATATATATATATATATATATATATATATATATATATATCCTGGAGGGTATTTAGCCTTGCATGGTGTATTGGCTCCTCCATGTTGACCAGTTTTCCCGACTTTTTACTATGGTCTATGTGTTTCATCAATCACATAATTTATAATTCTGTACATAATTTTTGTTATAATTCTTGTTAACCTAGTCTTTAAGTATGATGTCTCTTTTTTATTTATATTAATTCTCGTGCTATCTGGAGACATTGAGTGAAATCCGGGACCAGTACCTCTTTGATTTCGTCAATGTCGTCTTCTGTATTGCAATATTCGTGGTCTTCATGCAAGTATCCAAGACCTTATAGTTCCGTCCAGACAGTATGATATTCCTTTGTGCTCACAAACTCTGGTTTCAAATATGAGGCACTCATCTGAGCTCCTTATAACTGGTTAATGAAGCCAATAATGTTGAAACGTGATGCCATACCTAGGGCCAGGTGAATGGCTGTGTATATTAGGAATGAGTACACTGCTTCTCATAAGTCCTGCTATCAATGTGGATATCATGAGATTCAGGTAATAAAAGTTTTTGGCAGGCATAACAACTTTTGTTTATGTTCGATCTACCGGAATCCAGACATGGATGATTCTATCTTCGATTGTCCTCTTACCATTATGGCTAAGAAACAAGAAGATCATAGAAAGGCTTCTTTTGTCTTTTTTGGTTATTTTAATGCTCATCATAGGGAGTGGTTAAGTTCTATCTCTACTACCGATCACCATAGCTTAAGAGCTTTAGACTTTGCCTCTGAATCAGGCCGTAAGCAAATCATAAATGAAGCTACCCACAGGTCTGGTAATTGCTTGGACCTCGTATACACTGACTCCCCTGGCGTTACAACTTATAAGGTTGGTTCTCCATTCGGGACATCTGATCATGCCTTGATTTCATTAGAAGTGAAGACTGCATAGCCTGTCCATGTCATATCATACTCTTGTAAAATTTATATGAAATCCCAAGCAGACTGGAATGGGATTTTGCATGATGTTTTGTGCTTGAATTGGTCACAATTATATAGTAGTGTAGATCCTGTTGTCCCTTTGAATGAGAATATAGTCAACGTAGGTGATAGGCGTATCCCTTCTCGTGTGCTAAGGTACCGAGTGAAGGACAAGCCGTGGTTCGATGATGATTGCAGACATGTTTATTTGGAGAAGCAGGAGGCCTATCATCTTTGGAAGGTTAACAGATCAGATTTGACCTGGAATAACTATATTCAGCTTCGAGCTTTTGCTCAGAAAGTTTATGGCTCAACTGAAAAGGAGTACAATTTAACCATAAGAGAAACCCTTGCTGGTACAACTCAGGAACATAAATGGTGGTCTACTCTTAAATGTGTACTCTTTTTTGTTCCTCCTTTACTCAAACAAGATGGCTCAGTCACTCACTGTCCAAAGGAAAAGGCAACCCTATTGGCTGAAGTTTTTGACAGCAAACAGAGTAATGAAAAACTTGAACTTCCTCAGTCATGTTTTCCTGATGCTAAACTAGCTAGTTTAGCTTTTCGATCTCGGGAAATTAAAGCTTTGTTGATGGACCTTGATGCTTATGGAGGTTTAGACCAAAATGGTATTTTTCCATTGTTTTTTTTATAAAGACAGCAGATTTCTTAGCTTAAAAGTTATCTGTTATTTTGCGCAAGTTAGCTAGAAGAGGAGCTTTTAGCACTTGTTGGAGGATTGGTAATGTTACCCCTCTCTGTAAATGTGTTTGTGTTAGCTCAAGTCCCATTGATTACCGTTAAATTTCCATAACTCCCATATTATCTAGTTTTTGAGTGTCTTTTAGCGAAACGTTTTAATAGGTTTGCTGAAGTTATCATCTATTCCCTTGTTTGCAATTTGGTTTTCGTAAAGGCCTTGGAGCATGTGATGCCTATCTTAATATCTCCAATGCTGTACAGAAATCCATATATTGTGGTCAGGAAGTTCGTATGATTGACCTTGAATATAGTGCTGCCTTTGCCTGTGTTAATCATGAGGCCTTTATTTTCAAACTCAGACAGTTGAGAGTTGGTGGGTCGTTTCTTAGCATTATTATTGATTTTTTAAGATATAGATCTCAAAGAGTTGTTGATGGGCACCATAATGAGTATAGGAATGTGATATCCGGTGTTCCATAGGGTAGTGTTCTTGTCCCAATACTTTTCATACTATATGCACATGACATTCGGTTTGGCCTAGAAAAAAAGCTTGTTGCATATGCAGATGATGCTACTCTCTTTGAATCAATTCCATCCCTTGAATGTATATCTGGGGTTAGTGAACACCTTAATAGAGATTTATCTAAAATTAGTGCATGGTGCAAATTAGGGGGTATGAAGTTGAATCCTAACAAAACACAAACCATGATTATAAGTAGGTCAAGGACGGTAGCTCCTCAAAATCTGGATCTCAATATTGATAATGTTTCTTTAAATTTTTATGACTCTTTTAAAATTTTAGGTGTGATTCTCGAAAGAAAATTTACTTTGGAAAAACACATTAGGTATGTCTTCTTCAATTGTACCAAAAATTGGCTTACTGAGAAACTTTTTAAGATTTTCAGTGATCCATCTATTCTGAAGAAGTGTTTTAATTCTTTCATTGTACCTTGTTTTGAGTATTGTTCTCCTGTCTGGTGCTCAGCTGCTGATTCTCATCTTAATTTGTTGGACAGAAACTTACGGTCTATTAAATTTCTTATTCTTGATCTAGATATTAATCTTTGGCACTATCGTTCAATTAGTTTATAATGCATGTTGCATAAGATTTTTCATAACTCTGACCATCCTTTACATTCAGATCTTCCTGGCCAATTCTATCCTGTTAGTAATACTAGGCAGGCACTTAATTCTACTAGCCGGGCCTTCTCCATCAGGAGGCTCAATAATACACAGTATTCTAGAAGTTTTATTCCAGCTGTTACCAGGTTGTAGAATAATCTTCCTAATATGGTATTTGAATCAGTAGAGATTCCAAAGTTCAAAGTTGGAGCAAATGTTTTTATGTTGACCAGGCTGACATTAATCTTATCATAGTTTATATATGATATATCTGTTTTTGACGTTGTTAATAGTTTATAAAGGACATATCTGTCTTGATGTTGTTACTGTTTTAAATTGATTTATTGTTAACTTGTTCTCATAATTTATTTATTTTCTTATTTCCTTTCATCACTGGTCTATTTTTCCCTATTGGAGCCCTTGAGTTAGAGCATATTGCTTTCCCAAATAGGGTTGTAACTTGGGTAGTAATGATATATATATATATATATATATATATATATATATATATATATATATATATATATATATGCATATATATATATATATATATATATATATATATATATATATATATATATATATATATATATATATATATATATATATATATATATATATATACTGTATATAAATGTATATGTAGATATATATATATATATATATATATATATATATATATATATATATATATATATATATATATATACGTCTTTCAATCTTCC
>NC_090734.1:140479289-140489289 GCF_036898095.1 Palaemon carinicauda
TCTTTGACCTCTTTTTAGTTCCCCCACCTCTTGCATTAGAAGTTCTTTGACCTCTTTTTAATTCCCCCCACCCCTTGCATTAGAAGTTCTTTGACCTCTTTTTAGTTCCCCCACCTCTTGCATTAGAAGTTCTTTGACCTCTTTTTAGTTCCCCCACCTCTTGCATTAGAAGTTCTTTGACCTCTTTTTAGTTCCCCCACCCCTTGCATTAGAAGTTCTTTGACCTCTTTTTAATTCCCCCACCCCTTGCATTAGAAGTTCTTTGACCTCTTTTTAGTTCCCCCACCCCTTGCATTAGAAGTTCTTTGACCTCTTTTTAGTTCCCCCACCTCTTGCATTAGAAGTTCTTTGACCTCTTTTTAGTTCCCCCACCTCTTGCATTAGAAGTTCTTTGACCTCTTTTTAGTTCCCCCACCTCTTGCATTAGAAGTTCTTTGACCTCTTTTTAGTTCCCCCACCTCTTGCATTAGAAGTTCTTTGACCTCTTTTTAGTTCCCCCACCTCTTGCATTAGAAGTTCTTTGACCTCTTTTTAGTTCCCCCACCCCTTGCATTAGAAGTTCTTTGACCTCTTTTTAGTTCCCCCACCTCTTGCATTAGAAGTTCTTTGACCTCTTTTTAATTCCCCCACCCCTTGCATTAGAAGTTCTTTGACCTCTTTTTAGTTTCCCCCACCCCTTGCATTAGAAGTTCTTTGACCTCTTTTTAGTTCCCGCCACCCCTTGCATTAGAAGTTCTTTGACCTCTTTTTAGCTTCCCCGCCCCTTGCATTAGAAGTTCTTTGACCTCTTTTTAGCTCCCCCACCCCTTGCATTAGAAGTTCTTTGACCTCTTTTTAGTTCCCCCACCCCTTGCATTAGAAGTTCTTTGACCTCTTTTAGTTCCCCCACCCCTTGCATTAGAAGTTCTTTGACCTCTTTTTAGTTCCCCCACCTCTTGCATTAGAAGTTCTTTGACCTCTTTTTAGTTCCCCCACCCCTTGCATTAGAAGTTCTTTGACCTCTTTTTAGCTTCCCCGCCCCTTGCATTAGAAGTTCTTTGACCTCTTTTTAGCTCCCCCACCCCTTGCATTAGAAGTTCTTTGACCTCTTTTTAGTTTCCCCCACCCCTTGCATTAGAAGTTCTTTGACCTCTTTTTAGTTCCCCCACCCCTTGCATTAGAAGTTCTTTGACCTCTTTTTAGTTCCCCCCACCTCTTGCATTAGAAGTTCTTTGACCTCTTTTTAGTTCCCCCACCTCTTGCATTAGAAGTTCTTTGACCTCTTTTTAGTTCCCCAACCTCTTGCATTAGAAGTTCTTTGACCTCTTTTTAATTCCCCCACCCCTTGCATTAGAAGTTCTTTGACCTCTTTTTAGTTCCCCCACCTCTTGCATTAGAAGTTCTTTGACCTCTTTTTAGTTCCCCCACCCCTTGCATTAGAAGTTCTTTGACCTCTTTTTAATTCCCCCACCCCTTGCATTAGAAGTTCTTTGACCTCTTTTTAGTTCCCCCACCCCTTGCATTAGAAGTTCTTTGACCTCTTTTTAGTTCCCCCACCCCTTGCATTAGAAGTTCTTTGACCTCTTTTTAGCTTCCCCGCCCCTTGCATTAGAAGTTCTTTGACCTCTTTTTAGCTCCCCCACCCCTTGCATTAGAAGTTCTTTGACCTCTTTTTAGTTCCCCCACCCCTTGCATTAGAAGTTCTTTGACCTCTTTTTAGTTCCCCCACCCCTTGCATTAGAAGTTCTTTGAACTCTTTTTAGTTCCCCCACCCCTTGCATTAGAAGTTCTTTGACCTCTTTTTAGTTCCCCCACCCTTGCATTAGAAGTTCTTTGACCTCTTTTTAGTTCCCCCACCCCTTGCATTAGAAGTTCTTTGACCTCTTTTTAGCTCCCCCACCCCTTGCATTAGAAGTTCTTTGACCTCTTTTTAGTTCCCCCACCTCTTGCATTAGAAGTTCTTTGACCTCTTTTTAGTTCCCCCACCCCTTGCATTAGAAGTTCTTTGACCTCCTTTTAGCTCCCACACCCCTTGCATTAGAAGTTCTTTGACCTCTTTTTAGCTTCCCCCCCCCCCCCCTTTGCATTAGAAGTTCTTTGACCTCTTTTTAGTTCCCCCAACCTCTTGCATTAGAAGTTCTTTTACCTCTTTTTAGCTTCCCCGCCCCTTGCATTAGAAGTTCTTTGACCTCTTTTTAGCTTCCCCACCCCTTGCATTAAAAGTTCTTTGACCTCTTTTTAGCTCCCCCACCCCTTGAAGTTCTTTGACCTCTTTTTAGCTTCCCCACCCCTTGCATTAAAAGTTCTTTGACCTCTTTTTAGCTCCCCCACCCCTTGCATTAGAAGTTCTTTGACCTCTTTTTAGCTTCCCCACCCCTTGCATTAGAAGTTCTTTGACCTCTTTTTAGTTCCCCCACCTCTTGCATTAGAAGTTCTTTGACCTCTTTTTAGTTCCCCCACCCCTTGCATTAGAAGTACTTTGACATCTTTTTAGTTCCCCCACCCCTTGCATTAGAAGTTCTTTGACCTCTTTTCAGCTCCCCCACCCCTTGCATTAGAAGTTCTTTGACCTCTTTTTAGTTCCCCCACCCCTTGCATTAGAAGTTCTTTGACCTCTTTTCAGCTCCCACACCCCTTGCATTAAAAGTTCTTTGACCTCTTTTTAGTTCCCACACCCCTTGCATTAGAAGTTCTTTGACCTCTTTTTAGTTCCCCCCCCCCTTGCATTAAAAGTTCTTTGACCTCTTTTTAGTTCCCACACCCCTTGCATTAAAAGTTCTTTGACCTCTTTTTAGTTCCCACACCCCTTGCATTAGAAGTTCTTTGACCTCTTTTTAGTTCCCACACCCCTTGCATTAGAAGTTCTTTGACCTCTTTTTAGTTCCCACACCCCTTGCATTAGAAGTTCTTTGACCTCTTTTTAGTTCCCCCACCCCTTGCATTAAAAGTTCTTTGACCTCTTTTTAGTTCCCCCACCCCTTGCATTAAAAGTTCTTTGACCTCTTTTTAGTTCCCACACCCCTTGCATTAAAAGTTCTTTGACCTCTTTTTAGTTCCCACACCCCTTGCATTAAAAGTTCTTTGACCTCTTTTTAGTTCCCACACCCCTTGCATTAAAAGTTCTTTGACCTCTTTTTAGTTCCCACACCCCTTGCATTAAAAGTTCTTTGACGTCTTTTTAGTTCCCACACCCCTTGCATTAGAAGTTCTTTGACCTCTTTTTAGTTCCCACACCCCTTGCATTAAAAGTTCTTTGACCTCTTTTTAGTTCCCCCACCCCTTGCATTAAAAGTTCTTTGACCTCTTTTTAGTTCCCACACCCCTTGCATTAAAAGTTCTTTGACCTCTTTTTAGTTCCCACACCCCTTGCATTAGAAGTTCTTTGACCTCTTTTTAGTTCCCCCACCCCTTGCATTAGAAGTTCTTTGACCTCTTTTCAGCTCCCACACCCCTTGCATTAAAAGTTCTTTGACCTCTTTTCAGCTCCCACACCCCTTGCATTAAAAGTTCTTCGACCTCTTTTTAGTTCCCACACCCCTTGCATTAGAAGTTCTTTGACCTCTTTTCAGCTCCCACACCCCTTGCATTAAAAGTTCTTTGACCTCTTTTTAGTTCCCCCACCCCTTGCATTAGAAGTTCTTTGACCTCTTTTCAGCTCCCCCACCCCTTGCATTAGAAGTTCTTTGACCTCTTTTTAGTTCCCCCACCCCTTGCATTAGAAGTTCTTTGACGTCTTTTCAGCTCCCACACCCCTTGCATTAAAAGTTCTTTGACCTCTTTTTAGTTCCCACACCCCTTGCATTAGAAGTTCTTTGACCTCTTTTTAGTTCCCCCACCCCTTGCATTTGAAGTTCTTTGACCTCTTTTTAGCTTCCCCCCCCTTTGCATCAGAAGTTCTTTGACCTCTTTTAAGTTCCCCCACCTCTTGCATTAGAAGTTCTTTGACCTCTTTTTAGCTTCCCCGCCCCTTGCATTAGAAGTTCTTTGACCTCTTTTTAGCTCCCCCACCCCTTGCATTAGAAGTTCTTTGACCTCTTTTTAGCTCCCCCACCCCTTGCATTAGAAGTTCTTTGACCTCTTTTTAGTTCCCCCACCTCTTGCATTAGAAGTTCTTTGACCTCTTTTTAGTTCCCCCACCCCTTGCATTAGAAGTTCTTTGACCTCTTTTTAGTTCCCCCACCCCTTGCATTAAAGTTCTTTGACCTCTTTTCAGCTCCCCCACCCCTTGCATTAGAAGTTCTTTGACCTCCTTTTAGTTCCCCCATCCCTTGCATTAGAAGTTCTTTGACCTCTTTTTAGTTCCCCCACCCTTTGCATTGGAAGTTCTTTGACCTCTTTTTAGTTCCCCCACCCCTTGCATTAGAAGTTCTTTGACCTCTTTTTAGTTCCCCCACCCTTTGCATTGGAAGTTCTTTGACCTCTTTTTAGTTCCCCCACCCCTTGCATTAGAAGTTCTTTGACCTCTTTTTAACTCCCATACCCCTTGCATTAGAAGTTCTTTGACCTCTTTTTAGTTCCCCCACCCCTTGCATTAGAAGTTTTTTGACCTCTTTTTAGATCCTCCACTCCTTGCATTAGAAGTTCTTTGACTTCTTTTTAGTTCCCCCACCTCTTGCATTAGAAGTTCTTTGACCTCTTTTTAGTTCCCCCACCCCTTGCATTAGAAGTTCTTTGACCTCTTTTTAGTTCCCCCACCCTTTGCATTAGAAGTTCTTTGACCTCTTTTTAGTTCCCCCACCCTTTGCATTAGAAGTTCTTTGACCTCTTTTTAGTTCCCCCACCCCTTGCATTAGAAGTTCTTTGACCTCTTTTTAGCTCCCACACCCCTTGCATTAGAAGTTCTTTGACCTCTTTTTAGTTCCCCCACCCCTTGCATTAGAAGTTTTTTTACCTCTTTTTAGTTCCCCCACCCCTTGCATTAGAAGTTCTTTGACTTCTTTTTAGTTCCCCCACCTCTTGCATTAGAAGTTCTTTGACCTCTTTTTAGTTCCCCCACCCCTTGCATTAGAAGTTCTTTGACCTCTTTTTAGCTCCCACACCCCTTGCATTAGAAGTTCTTTGACCTCTTTTTAGTTCCCCCACCCTTTGCATTAGAAGTTATTTGACCTCTTTTCAGCTCCCCCACCCCTTGCATTAGAAGTTCTTTGACCTCTTTTTAGCTCCCCCACCCCTTGCATTAGAAGTTCTTTGACCTCTTTTTAGTTCCCCCACCCTTTGCATTAGAAGTTATTTGACCTCGTTTTAGCTCCCCCACCCCTTGCATTAGAAGTTCTTTGACCTCTTTTTAGTTCCCCCACCCTTTGCATTAGAAGTTCTTTGACCTCTTTTTAGTTCCCCCACCCCTTGCATTAGAAGTTCTTTGACCTCTTTTTAGTTCCCCCACCCTTTGCATTAGAAGTTCTTTGACCTCTTTTTAGTTCCCCCACCCTTTGCATTAGAAGTTCTTTGACCTATTTTTAGTTCCCCCACCCCTTGCATTAGAAGTTCTTTGACTTCTTTTTAGTTCCCCCACCCTTTGCATTAGAAGTTATTTGACCTTTTTTTAGTCCCCCCACCCCTTGCATTAGAAGTTCTTTGACCTCTTTTTAGCTCCCCCACCCCTTGCATTAGAAGTTCTTTGACCTCTTTTTAGTTCCCCCACCCTTTGCATTAGAAGTTCTTTGACCTCTTTTTAGTTCCCCCACCCCTTGCATTAGAAGTTCTTTGACCTCTTTTTAGCTCCCCCACCCCTTGCATTAGAAGTTCTTTGACCTCTTTTTAGTTCCCCCACCCCTTGCATTAGAAGTTCTTTGACCTCTTTTTAGTTCCCCCATCCCTTGCATTAGAAGTTCTTTGACCTCTTTTTAGCTCCCCCACCCCTTGCATTAGAAGTTCTTTGACCTCTTTTTAGCTCCCCCACCCCTTGCATTAGAAGTTCTTTGACCTCTTTTTAGCTCCCCCACCCCTTGCATTAGAAGTTCTTTGACCTCTTTTTAGCTCCCCCACCCCTTGCATTAGAAGTTCTCTGACCTCTTTTTAGCTCCCCCACCCCTTGCATTAGAAGTTATTTGACCTCTTTTTAGTTCCCCCACCCCTTGCATTAGAAGTTCTTTGACCTCTTTTTAGTTCCCCCACCCCTTGCATTAGAAGTTCTTTGACCTCTTTTTAGTTCCCCCACCCCTTGCATTAGAAGTTTTTTTACCTCTTTTTAGTTCCTCCACCTCTTGCATTAGAAGTTCTTTGACTTCTTTTTAGTTCCCCCACCTCTTGCATTAGAAGTTATTTGACCTCTTTTTAGTTCCCCCACCCCTTGCATTAGAAGTTCTTTGACCTCTTTTTAGCTCTCCCACCCCTTGCATTAGAAGTTCTTTGACCTCTTTTTAGTTCCCCCACCCTTTGCATTAGAAGTTCTTTGACCTCTTTTTAGTTCCCCCACCCCTTGCATTAGAAGTTCTTTGACCTCTTTTTAGCTCCCCCACCCCTTGCATTAGAAGTTCTTTGACCTCTTTTTAGTTCCCCCACCCTTTGCATTAGAAGTTATTTGACCTCTTTTCAGCTCCCCCACCCCTTGCATTAGAAGTTCTTTGACCTCTTTTTAGTTCCCCCACCCTTTGCATTAGAAGTTCTTTGACCTCTTTTTAGTTCCCCCACCCTTTGCATTAGAAGTTCTTTGACCTCTTTTTAGTTCCCCCACCCTTTGCATTAGAAGTTCTTTGACCTCTTTTTAGTTCCCCCACCCCTTGCATTAGAAGTTCTTTGACCTCTTTTTAGTTCCCCCACCCTTTGCATTAGAAGTTCTTTGACCTCTTTTTAGTTCCCTCACCTCTTGCATTAGAAGTTCTTTGACCTCTTTTTAGCTCCCACACCCCTTGCATTAGAAGTTCTTTGACCTCTTTTTAGTTCCCCCACCCCTTGCATTAGAAGTTTTTTTACCTCTTTTTAGTTCCTCCACCCCTTGCATTAGAAGTTCTTTGACCTCTTTTCAGCTCCCACACCCCTTGCATTAGAAGTTCTTTGACCTCTTTTTAGTTCCCCCACCCTTTGCATTAGAAGTTCTTTGACCTCTTTTCAGCTCCACCACCCCTTGCATTAGAAGTTCTTTGACCTCTTTTTAGTTCCCCCACCCCTTGCATTAGAAGTTCTTTGACCTCTTTTTAATTCCCCCACCCCTTGCATTAGAAGTTCTTTGACCTCTTTTTAGTTCCCCCACCCCTGCATTAGAAGTTCTTTGACCTCTTTTTAGCTCCCCCACCCCTTGCATTAGAAGTTTTTTGCCCTCTTTTTAGTTCCTCCACCCCTTGCATTAGAAGTTCTTTGACCTCTTTTTAGCTTCCCCACCCCTTGCATTAGTAGTTCTTTGACCACTTTTTTAGCTCCCCTTGCATTAGAAGTTCTTTGACCTCTTTTCAGCTCCCGCACCCTTTGTATTAGAAGTTCATTGACCTCTTTTTAGCTCCCCCACCCCTTGCATTAGAAGTTCTTTTACCTCTTTTTAGCTCCCTCACCCCTTGCATTAGAAGTTCTTTGACCTCTTTTTAGCTCCCCCACCCCTTGCATTAGAAGTTCTTTGACCTCTTTTTAGCTCCCCCACCCCTTGCATTAGAAGTTCATTGACCTCTTTTTAGCTCCCCCACCCGTTGCATTAGAAGTTCTTTGACCTCTTTTTAGCTCCCACACCCCTTGCATTAGAAGTTCTTTGACCTCTTTTTAGCTCCCCCACCCCTTGCATTAGAAGTTCTTTGACCTCTTTTTAGCTCCCCCACCCCTTGCATTAGAAGTTCTTTGACCTCTTTTTAGCTCCCACACCCCTTGCAGTAGAAGTTCTTTGACTTCTTTTTAGCTCCCACACCCTTTGCATTAGAAGTTCTTTGACCTCTTTTTAGCTCCCCCACCCCATGCATTAGAAGTTCTTTGACTTCTTTTAAGCTCCCACACCCTTTGCATTAGAAGTTCTTTGACCTCTTTTTAGCTTCCCCGCCCCTTGCATTAGAAGTTCTTTGACCTCTTTTTAGCTCCCACACCCCTTGCAGTAGAAGTTCTTTGACCTCTTTTTAGCTCCCCCACCCCTTGCATTAGAAGTTCTTTGACCTCTTTTTAGCTCCCACACCTCTAGCATTAGAAGTTCTTTGACCTCTTTTTAGCTCCCACACCTCTAGCATTAGAAGTTCTTTGACCTCTTTTTAGCTCCCCCACCTCTAGCATTAGAAGTTCTTTGACCTCTTTTTAGCACCCCCACCCCTTGCATTAGAAGTTCTTTGACCTCTTTTTAGCTCCCCCACCCTTTGCATTAGAAGTTCTTTGACCTTTTTTTAGCTCCCACACCTCTAGCATTAGAAGTTCTTTGACCTATTTTTAGCTCCCACACCTCTAGCATTAGAAGTTCTTTGACCTCTTTTTAGCTCCCACACCTCTAGCATTAGAAGTTCTTTGACCTCTTTTTAGCTCCCACACCTCTAGCATTAGAAGTCCTTTGACCTCTTTTTAGCTCCCACACCTCTAGCATTAGAAGTTCTTTGACCTCTTTTCATCTCCCACATCTCTAGCATTAGAAGTTCTTTGACTTCTTTTTAGCTTCCACACCTCTAGCATTAGAAATTTTTTGACTTCTTTTTAGCTCCCACACCTCTAGCATTAGAAGTTCTTTGACCTCTTTTTAGCTCCCACACCTCTAGCATTAGAAATTCTTTGACTTCTTTTTAGCTCCCATACCTCTAGCATTAGAAGTTCTTTGACCTCTTTTTAGCTCCCACACCTCTAGCATTAGAAGTTCTTTGACCTCTTTTTAGCTCCCACACCTCTAGCATTAGAAGTTCTTTGACCTCTTTTTAGCTCCCACATCTCTAGCATTAGAAGTTCTTTGACCTCTTTTTAGCTCCCACATCTCTAGCATTAGAAGTTCTTTGACCTCTTTTTAGCTCCCACATCTCTAGCATTAGAAGTTCTTTGACCTCTTTTTAGCTCCCACATCTCTAGCATTAGAAGTTCTTTGACCTCTATTTAGATCCCACACCTCAAGCATTAGAAGTTCTATGGCTTTTTTTTTTTTAGCTCCCACACCTCTATCATTAGAAGTTCTTTGACCTCTCTCTTTAGCTCCCACACTTCTAGCATTAGAAGTTCTTTGACCTATATTTCTAGGTTCCATACTTTTAGCATTAGAGGGTCTTCGATCTATATTTTGAGGTGCCTTACTTCTAGCATTAGAGGCTCTCTATTTTTAGGTGTCTTACCTCTGGCATTAGAGGCTCCTCTTCGCTGTTCTCTCCTGTCTTCTAGTTTTCAAGATCATCTGTTTCTTTCGAAATTTCATTGTCTCTTTTCCTTAGTTCGTCAGTGTCCTTCTAGATTTCAAAAGATATTTCAGTGCCGTGAGTCCTCACTTCGTCAGATTCCTCAGGGAAATCGAAGGCATTTATTCTTTACCTATCTGGGCAATGAGTAAAGAGATGAATACTATCGATTTCTCCGCATACACTATCATGCCAAAGTAAATGGCGAGCAACATGATATATTCACCAATGTCGTCTGGATATGTCCTTACTTCAATGGCGAATTTTGGGACAATCCTGTTGAAAAGCTACACGTCACTCACCGTTCAGTTGAACCATTCTGCCTCCATCCTCATTCCCCGCAATCCGTTTTTGCACCGACACAAAGCCTTGTACTTTTTCCAAGAGTCTCATTTAATAAGACATCGTCGCAAAGGATCCTTCAAGGCGCATACATTATGATCTTCAAAGCTCAGCTGCCAACGGAAGATCCCGTGTCTTTCTATAGGTCGGTCGATATAAAACGAACGATCGGCAACTTCGGCAGCAACCAAAACCATCTGTAGTTGATGGTGTTCCGAAGACGTAACACATAATTCTTACCGGCAGCTTCCTATTCCGCCAGAATGCGATCTCTGTGAGTTAAGTGAAACCCTTCTCCTAGTCATCAACTCATTTCCTCTTACTCATATTGAAGCGCAATTCCTTGGTTAGATTTTGTCAGCTACGTACAGATCATGTGAGGTGTTGAAGGCTACGTTTGAAAAAATGAA
>NC_090734.1:140501789-140509289 GCF_036898095.1 Palaemon carinicauda
TATTTTTACCCCCACCAGTAAACTCGAGTGTTATCCCTTTAGTTCTCTTTAAATTTCTAATACCATCAATCTATTCCAGACGTGCTAGAAAATGTAAGATCACTGTTATTAGATAGATGGAATAAAAATTAATGAAAAATTTAACTGACATCAATAATGATAATTTACTAAAAAATATAGACGACTCCGTTGACCATTTTAGTGAGAAAAAAAAAGTTTAAAATGAAAATGACCATCGTCTTCAACAGGAGCTTGTCTATCATCACCACCCATATCCATACCCATAGTTTGGAAACCGATTTATGTATGTGAATGAGGAGCTTGGGAATCCGTACAAGCCCCCATTCCCTCCGAATCCTCCGTATCCGATTCCAAACCTCCTTCCAAACCCTCCAACTCCACCGTAGCCTAGGCCGTACGAGTAAGAACTATACGCAATAGTGTGTGTGGATTCGGGTCGGCTACCGGATCAGCGCTCCTCTTCGAGATGCGGTGCGGGACGGGTGAGGGGCTCGCGTCAGCACTCCTTTTCCAAATGTTACCGAATGGCCTGGTGTAGAAGGGGTAGCCGTAGCCATAGCTGTAGATCGAGGGGAATCCAAATCCGTTGGCGAATTCGCTGTAGAGGGGAAAGCCGTAGGAATAGAATCCACCGAGGAAGTGAGGATCCGCCGAACGCTTCTGCTCTGCAGCAGCGGAGGCTGCCAACAGTATCGCAATCTGAAAGAGATGATGGGACGTCTGTATAGCCTAGCCTAGCATAGCATAGCATAGTAGAATATAGTATAGCATGGTATAGCGAAAAATAACATAACATATTGAGTAACAACATAGCTTGAACTATTGTATAGCCTGATATAGTGAAAAATAACAATACATCAAGTAACAGCATAACTTAAAGTACGGTATAGCATGATATAGCGAAAAATAAGATAACATATCGAGTAACAACATAGCTTGAAGTATGGTATAGCGAAAAATAAGTTAACATATCGATTAACAACATAGCTTGAAGTATGGTATAGCAAAAAATAAGATAACATATCGATCAGCAACATAGCTTGAAGTATGGTATAGCGAAAAATAAGATAACATATCGATCAGCAACATAGCTTGAAGTATGGTATAGCGAAAAATAAGATAACATATCGATCAGCAACATAGCTTGAAGTATGGTATAGCGAAAAATAAGTTAACATATCGATCAGCAACATAGCTTGAAGTATGGTATAGCGAAAAATAAGTTAACATATCGATCAGCAACATAGCTTGAAGTATGGTATAGCGAAAAATAAGTTAACATATCGATCAGCAACATAGCTTGAAGTATGGTATAGCGAACAATAAGATAACATATCGATCAGCAACATAGCTTGAAGTATGGTATAGCGAAAAATAAGATAACATATCGATTAGCAACATAGCTTGAAGTATGGTATAGCGAAAAATAAGTTAACATATCGATTAGCAACATAGCTTGAAGTATGGTATAGCGAAAAATAAGGTAACATATCGATTAGCAACATAGCTTGAAGTTTGGTATAGCGAAAAATAAGATAACATATCGATTAGCAACATAGCTTGAAGTATGGTATAGCGAAAAATAAGGTAACATCAATAAGATAACATATCCATTAACGACATAGCTTGAAGTATGGTATAGCGAAAAATAAGATAACATATCGATTAGCAACATAGCTTGAAGTATGGTATAGCGAAAAATAAGATAACATATCGATTAGCAACATAGCTTGAAGTATGGTATAGCGAAAAATAAGATAACATATCGATTAACAACATAGCTTGAAGTATGGTATAGCGAAAAATAAGATAACATATCGATTAGCAACATAGCTTGAAGTATGGTATAGCGAAAAATAAGGTAACATCAATAAGATAACATATCGATTAACGACATAGCTTGAAGTATGGTATAGCGAAAAATAAGATAACATATCGATTAGCAACATAGCTTGAAGTATGGTATAGCGAAAAATAAGATAACATATCGATTAGCAACATAGCTTGAAGTATGGTATAGCGAAAAATAAGATAACATATCGATTAGCAACATAGCTTGAAGTATGGTATAGCGAAAAATAAGATAACATATCGATTAGCAACATAGCTTGAAGTATGGTATAGCGAAAAATAAGATAACATATCGATTAGCAACATAGCTTGAAGTATGGTATAGCGAAAAATAAGTTAACATATCGATTAGCAACATAGCTTGAAGTAATAAGTTAACATATCGATTAGCAACATAGCTTGAAGTATGGTATAGCGAAAAATAAGTTAACATATCGATTAGCAACATAGCTTGAAGTATGGTATAGCGAAAAATAAGATAACATATCGATTAGCAACATAGCTTGAAGTATGGTATAGCGAAAAATAAGGTAACATATCGATTAGCAACATAGCTTGAAGTATGGTATAGCGAAAAATAAGGTAACATATCGATTAGCAACATAGCTTGAAGTATAACATATCGATTAGCAACATAGCTTGAAGTATGGTATAGCGAAAAATAAGGTAACATATCGATTAGCAACATAGCTTGAAGTATGGTATAGCGGAAAATAAGGTAACATATCGATTAGCAACATAGCTTGAAGTATGGTATAGCGAAAAATAAGGTAACATATCGATTAGCAACATAGCTTGAAGTATGGTATAGCGGAAAATAAGGTAACATATCGATTAGCAACATAGCTTGAAGTATGGTATAGCGAAAAATAAGGTAACATATCGATTAGCAACATAGCTTGAAGTATGGTATAGCGAAAAATAAGGTAACATATCGATTAGCAACATAGCTTGAAGTATGGTATAGCGGAAAATAAGGTAACATATCGATTAGCAACATAGCTTGAAGTATGGTATAGCGGAAAATAAGGTAACTTATCGATTAGCAACATAGCTTGAAGTATGGTATCGCGAAAAATAAGGTAACATATCGATTAGCAACATAGCTTGAAGTATAACATATCGATTAACAACATAGCTTGAAGTATGGTATAGCGAAAAATAAGGTAACATATCAATTAGCAACATAGCTTGAAGTATAACATATCGATTAGCAACATAGCTTGAAGTATGGTATAGCGAAAAATAAGGTAACATATCGATTAGCAACATAGCTTGAAGTATAACATATCGATTAGCAACATAGCTTGAAGTATGGTATAGCGAAAAATAAGGTAACATATCGATTAGCAACATAGCTTGAAGTATAACATATCGATTAGCAACATAGCTTGAAGTATGGTATCGCGAAAAATCAGGTAACTTATCGATTAGCAACATAGCTTGAAGTATGGTATCGCGAAAAATCAGGTAACATATCGATTAGCAATATAGTTTGAAGTATGGTATCGCGAAAAATCAGGTAACATATCGATTAGCAACATAGCTTGAAGTATGGTATCGCGAAAAATCAGGTAACTTATCGATTAGCAACATAGCTTGAAGTATGGTATCGCGAAAAATAAGGTAACATATCGATTAGCAACATAGCTTGAAGTATGGTATAGCGAAAAATAAGGTAACATATCGATTAGCAACATAGCTTGAAGTATGGTATAGCGAAAAATAAGGTAACTTATCGATTGGCAACATAGCTTGAAGTATGGTATAGCGAAAAATAAGGTAACTTATCGATTGGCAACATAGCTTGAAGTATGGTATCGCGAAAAATCAGGTAACTTATCGATTAGCAACATAGCTTGAAGTATGGTATCGCAAAAAATCAGGTAACATATCGATTAGCAACATAGCTTGAAGTATGGTATCGCGAAAAATCAGGTAACTTATCGATTAGCAACATAGCTTGAAGTATGGTATCGCGAAAAATAAGGTAACATATCGATTAGCAACATAGCTTGAAGTATGGTATAGCGAAAAATAAGGTAACTTATCGATTGGCAACATAGCTTGAAGTATGGTATCGCGAAAAATCAGGTAACTTATCGATTAGCAACATAGCTTGAAGTATGGTATCGCAAAAAATCAGGTAACATATCGATTAGCAACATAGCTTGAAGTATGGTATAGCGAAAAATAAGGTAACATATCGATTAGCAACATAGCTTGAAGTATGGTATAGCGAAAAATAAGGTAACTTATCGATTGGCAACATAGCTTGAAGTATGGTATAGCGAAAAATAAGGTAACTTATCGATTGGCAACATAGCTTGAAGTATGGTATCGCGAAAAATCAGGTAACTTATCGATTAGCAACATAGCTTGAAGTATGGTATCGCAAAAAATCAGGTAACATATCGATTAGCAACATAGCTTGAAGTATGGTATCGCGAAAAATCAGGTAACTTATCGATTAGCAACATAGCTTGAAGTATGGTATCGCGAAAAATAAGGTAACATATCGATTAGCAACATAGCTTGAAGTATGGTATAGCGAAAAATAAGGTAACTTATCGATTGGCAACATAGCTTGAAGTATGGTATCGCGAAAAATCAGGTAACTTATCGATTAGCAACATAGCTTGAAGTATGGTATCGCAAAAAATCAGGTAACATATCGATTAGCAACATAGCTTGAAGTATGGTATAGCGAAAAATAAGGTAACATATCGATTAGCAACATAGCTTGAAGTATGGTATAGCGAAAAATAAGGTAACTTATCGATTGGCAACATAGCTTGAAGTATGGTATCGCGAAAAATCAGGTAACTTATCGATTAGCAACATAGCTTGAAGTATGGTATCGCGAAAAATCAGGTAACTTATTGATTAGCAACATAGCTTGAAGTATGGTATCGCGAAAAATAAGGTAACATATCGATTAGCAACATAGCTTGAAGTATAACATATCTATCAGCAACATAGCTTGAAGTATGGTATAGCGAAAAATAAGGTAACTTATCGATTAGCAACATAGCTTGAAGTATGGTATCGCGAAAAATAAGGTAACATCGATTAGCAACATAGCTTGAAGTATAACATATCGATCAGCAACATAGCTTGAAGTATGGTATCGCGAAAAATAAGGTAACATATCGATTAGCAACATAGCTTGAAGTATAACATATCGATCAGCAACATAGCTTGAAGTATGGTATAGCGAAAAATAAGGTAACATATCGATTAGCAACATAGCTTGAAGTATAACATATCGATCAGCAACATAGCTTGAAGTATGGTATAGCGAAAAATAAGGTAACTTATCGATTAGCAACATAGCTTGAAGTATGGTATCGCGAAAAATCAGGTAACTTATCGATTAGCAACATAGCTTGAAGTATAACATATCGATCAGCAACATAGCTTGAAGTATGGTATCGCGAAAAATCAGGTAACATATCGATTAGCAACATAGCTTGAAGTATAACATATCGATCAGCAACATAGCTTGAAGTATGGTATAGCGAAAAATAAGGTAACATATCGATCAGCAACATAGCTTGAAGTATAACATATCGATCAGCAACATAGCTTGAAGTATGGTATAGCGAAAAATAAGGTAACATATCGATCAGCAACATAGCTTGAAGTATAACATATCGATCAGCAACATAGCTTGAAGTATGGTATAGCGAAAAATAAGGTAACTTATCGATTAGCAACATAGCTTGAAGTATGGTATCGCGAAAAATCAGGTAACTTATCAATTAGCAACATAGCTTGAAGTATAACATATCGATCAGCAACATAGCTTGAAGTATGGTATCGCGAAAAATCAGGTAACATATCGATTAGCAACATAGCTTGAAGTATAACATATCGATCAGCAACATAGCTTGAAGTATGGTATAGCGAAAAATAAGGTAACATATCGATCAGCAACATAGCTTGAAGTATAACATATCGATCAGCAACATAGCTTGAAGTATGGTATAGCGAAAAATAAGGTAACATATCGATCAGCAACATAGCTTGAAGTATAACATATCGATCAGCAACATAGCTTGAAGTATGGTATAGCGAAAAATAAGGTAACTTATCGATTAGCAACATAGCTTGAAGTATGGTATCGCGAAAAATCAGGTAACTTATCGATTAGCAACATAGCTTGAAGTATAACATATCGATCAGCAACATAGCTTGAAGTATGGTATCGCGAAAAATCAGGTAACATATCGATTAGCAACATAGCTTGAAGTATAACATATCGATCAGCAACATAGCTTGAAGTATGGTATAGCGAAAAATAAGGTAACATATCGATCAGCAACATAGCTTGAAGTATAACATATCGATCAGCAACATAGCTTGAAGTATGGTATCGCGAAAAATAAGGTAACATATCGATCAGCAACATAGCTTGAAGTATAACATATCGATCAGCAACATAGCTTGAAGTGTAACATATCGATCAGCAACATAGCTTGAAGTATAACATATCGATCAGCAACATAGCTTGAAGTATGGTATAGCGAAAAATAAGGTAACATATCGATTAGCAACATAGCTTGAAGTATAACATATCGATCAGCAACATAGCTTGAAGTATGGTATAGCGAAAAATAAGGTAACATATCGATCAGCAACATAGCTTGAAGTATAACATATCGATCAGCAACATAGCTTGAAGTATGGTATAGCGAAAAATAAGGTAACATATCGATCAGCAACATAGCTTGAAGTATAACATATCGATCAGCAACATAGCTTGAAGTATGGTATAGCGAAAAATAAGGTAACATATCGATTAGCAACATAGCTTGAAGTATAACATATCGATCAGCAACATAGCTTGAAGTATGGTATAGCGAAAAATAAGGTAACATATCGATTAGCAACATAGCTTGAAGTATAACATATCGATCAGCAACATAGCTTGAAGTATGGTATAGCGAAAAATAAGGTAACATATCGATTAGCAACATAGCTTGAAGTATAACATATCGATCAGCAACATAGCTTGAAGTATGGTATAGCGAAAAATAAGGTAACATATCGATCAGCAACATAGCTTGAAGTATAACATATCGATTAGCAACATAGCTTGAAGTATGGTATCGCGAAAAATCAGGTAACTTATTGATTAGCAACATAGCTTGAAGTATGGTATCGCGAAAAATCAGGTAACTTATTGATTAGCAACATAGCTTGAAGTATGGTATCGCGAAAAATCAGGTAACTTATCGATTAGCAACATAGCTTGAAGTATGGTATCGCGAAAAATCAGGTAACTTATCGATTAGCAACATAGCTTGAAGTATGGTATCGCGAAAAATCAGGTAACTTATCGATTAGCAACATAGCTTGAAGTATGGTATCGCGAAAAATCAGGTAACTTATCGATTAGCAACATAGCTTGAAGTATAACATATCGATCAGCAACATAGCTTGAAGTATGGTATAGCGAAAGCCTGTTTATGTATGCAGTAGCGAAGATAAGAATACCATAGCAAATTGAAGCATTTCATTGTATAGTATACAGCGAATAACATAGAATAACACTAGAAAGCATAACATAGTATGACATTATTGTGTTTTGTGTCTGTGTTTTACGTGAAATTCTTTTGTTAT